>NC_045435.1:183759462-183948129 GCF_002776525.5 Piliocolobus tephrosceles | reverse complement strand
ATCCTCATTCCTGTCCCACCTTCTTCTGTATCTTTATGGCATGGACCAGATAAAACAATGCATTACAAACTGTACACACATTACAAAAGTACATTACAAACTGTAAACACTATGCAAATTTATGGAATTTTTGGTTGAAGTTCATGATTTCTGACACTGCTTTTCCTATCCCCACTCAATCTTTTCACCACTGCTTTCAAAGTGAACCCCCAGTGTTCTTTCATGGTCTATTTGACCCTTAATTTGTCAACCTATTAAGAATGGATCTACTAAACCACAAATTGACCTAAATTCAATATATATTGAGCCTTAATTTCCCCAAGTAGAATATAGATAACTTTCCAGCGCCAAGCTCTGAAATCGAGGATTACTGAACTAATGTCTAAATGCTCTGAGTGCTTTAAGGAAGAAAAGTGGCTGCTGCTTTGGGACAATGGCTGAATCTCCAATTAAATTCTTTAAAGCACAAGGCTTTGACATTTTCTTGCTACCTCTGATTACATTAAAGGATTATATCTGATTGCTGTGGCAGATGTAAGAAGAAGAAACAGATTTGATTTTGTTTCTTTCTATGTTATAATGACTAATTATTACAGTTCAAAAAAATTATCGAAATTTCAATGTCTCCCATTGCATGCATCCCGCTTAATCAAAAGACAAATAGCATTCATTGGGATGAAGAATAAGAGAATTAAGAATCCTGGGCAGTTTATCTATGCCTGTCACTAACTCACTGCTTGGTGTTTGACTATGAGATGATCATCTTTCATACTCGGTTTGACCTTTTAGTGAATGTAATGCAAGAAACTTCCCCTGGCCCAGCACCTTTGGTCTTAAAATCTAAAAAGCAACTATTAATGATCTGGCAATGGTGTTTGCTATCTAAATAGGGTACTGTATATCCATGTTGCCCTGGACAATCCTAAATCAAGACTCTCTTCTTGGGCAAAATTTATTTATTTATTTATTTATTTATTTATTTATTTATTTATTTAGAGACGGTGTTTCGCTCTTGTTGCCCAGACTGGAGTGCAGTGGCTCGATCTCGACTCTCCGCAACCTCTGCCTCCTAGGTTCAAGTGATTCTCCTGCCTCAGCCTCCCGACTAGCTGGGATTACAGGCATGCGCCACCATGCCCGGCTGATTTTGTATTTTTAGTAGAGGTGGGGTTTCTCCATGTTGGTCAGGTTGGTCTCAAACTCCCAACCTCCAGTGATCTGCCCACTTCAGCCTCCCAAAGTGCTGGGATTACAGGCATGAATCACTACACACGGCCTTCTTAGGCTAATTATTAATAGCGTTGCCTTTTACTCTCAAAAGTGGCCCAATTTGGATGACTGACATTTTGGTTACCCTATAGCATAGAACTTCTTCAAATAAACTTTCTTGGGTACCTATTCATGCAGAGGCTCCTGAACATGATAATTACTTGACTTAAAGCAGTCATGGATCCTACTCTATGAGAAAAAAAGAGGCCAGTAAGCTGTATATACATACTTTACACAAAGTGTACACTTACTGTATTTTAAAATGTGAAGGGTATGCAGAGACGAGTAGTTTTGTTCTTTTATTCTTTCACAATTATTTTTAAGGACCTACTATAAAACAGGTACATAACTGAATACTATGAACAACATATAATAAGATATGGCCAAGAAGGTGTAACACGCTAGTTCAGGTTATAAACAAGTAAAAACAAATAAAAAGTATATATATATATATATATTAAGGTAAGGATGAGTCAGAGTGTTATGGAAGCCCATTGGAAGTGCACGCAGGTCTTGAGGAACAGGAGTGCAGAGAAGATTTGCAGAAAGAAACAATAGGTAAAACGAGACCTGAAAGAAGATTAGGTGTTAGCTAGGTGAAGAAATGTAGGGCAATGAGGAGTGCTCTAGCCAAAGTATACAGCACATGCAAAGACAGAATTTATTTCAAGGTTGTTGTAAAATAAGAGAATCAAAAATAGTTCATTATGGTTTGAGCATAGCATGGGGAGAATAAGAAAAGATGAGCTTATGAGGAAGGAGGCAACAGAACTGGCAAAATTTGGATCAAAGGAGGGAGGAGATTATTCAAAGAAAGGAACAGAGAAAGCACTGGGGTTTGGCAGAGCAGCAGGCAATCTATCCTGGATATGGACTTAAGTCCTCAGAGGATTCTTGAGCAACTAATGGGCTGCCCAGAGCTGTGCCCAGGATGGTTGTTCTAAGCAGTGGGACTGGCCTTGTGTGAGCTCAGTTCTTGCCTCTGGTCTCTCCTAGCCTGCCTTATCACCTGTGGGTCAACCTTCATGTATACACATGTATGTGGCTTCTAATTTTATAAGTGAAGAAACTCTGGGCCTTAGGGCAAGCTCTGTATCCAGCAGAGTACTGGTGAGGTATCCCTTTCACCATTAGGCATTTATTTCTACTTTTTCAGAGCTGGAAAATCTCAGCCCCAACCAACAGACACGCACAGGAAAAAAGCCTGAGGACACCAAGAATTGAGCCAAAACTGGAGTATGACATCCAGTTCTCCTCTGAGGATGGATTTGGCAAGGACCTAAGTAGACAGAGTGGAATCAAGGGTCTACTGTATCAAAATAGCAGATTATAACTCACTTTAAGAAATGTAAGCAGAAAATACGACCACGGGGTCTATTTAGAATGCATTGATTGTGATTGTGTCAGGCAGGATTTTCAGTTTTAAGTAGTGAATTGGACTCTGACAACATAAGTGGGAAATAATTTACTAAAAAGATGTCGAGTAGTTTCTAGAGTCTACTTTGACATGAAAGAACAGGTTCAGAATCTCTATACCACAAATGAAACTATTTAGTCCAGTGGTGACACTCTTAAAGCAACTACTGGTTATGGACATTACTTGCACCCCAAGCATCCTTAACACTGGGTGCTGCCTGCAAAACAGCTGTCATGTTGTGTCTGGAAACTGGATGTGGCCAGTTCTGCTCTGCTTCCTTGAACCACTTGTGTTAGTCAATGCCTGGAACGTACGCATCTGGCTAGCAGTGCGTGCTCTGTGCATCCTAATTGCAAGAAAGACTTAGTGAGTTTTTTTGTATTTTTAGTTTCTATATGGAAGGCAAGCTTTGCTTCATAAAATGGAATATTCTCCAAACATAGGTGTGTGCGGAGGGGATACAGATGCTGAGATGAGCAAATAATGACAAATGTCCTTTACACTTGCAGAATAAGGGAAAAGAGAACATCATCCTGGAGCTACAAAGGGATAACAACCTTCTAGAAAAGATTTGCTGGAGGAACCAGAAGAAAATAATAAAGAATGTTTTGGCATTCTTTCTCTAAAAGCTTAAAGGCATTGCCTTTTGAAACAAAAACATGAATTATAAAAAGAAAGCTCGACATGAAAAGACAGCAGGCAACATTTCAGACTAAAATGGGAAATGAACAAAATGAAAAAAAGTATTTTAGGAAAATAAAAGTGCAATAGTAGAATTAGCTTCCACTTTGGGGAGAAGAACCAAAAGCAGAAATGACCTGAGAAAATCTAGTCTATAATACAGAGGGTAAACTTGAGAATGTCTTCTGGCTTATAGAGGATAGCACAGAGAGATTAAACAGAAACAGAGAATGATCTATGTAAGACAGGGGGGTTAGAGATACAACCTGAGAATGATTGAAGCCCTGTAGGAAGAAAGCAGGATAATTGCTCGGAAACAATGGTTGAGGGCACAATCACAGAGACGCTCCTGAGCGGCAGTTTGACATGAGGATGCAAGCCCAAAGGTCCACTGCATTCAAAACACAATCAAAGACAAGCTATTCACACTTACACCCATCAGGAGTAAAGAAAAAAAGCAACCAGTCCTTTAAGCATCCAAGCATCCAGATGGTAAAAACCTTTCACCTAGAAAGGAATAACAATTCCATTGGTTTCAGCTTTTTCGGCAATGATAATTTGCCAAAAGTGATTAAAGGGATATCTTTATAGATTTGCAGAAGACAGGCTGTGAACAAGTTAATTTGTTTTTCTTGTGTGAAAGCAGCAAAAAGACAGAATTGGTTTGAAAAAGAAAGTACCCTAAAGCCTTGCTTCTCAAAGTGTGGTCCCTGGACCAGTAGCAAGAGCATGCCCTGGAAGCTTGTTCGAAATACAAAATATCAGGCTGGACGCGGTGGCTCATGCCTGTAATCCCAGCACTTTGGGAGGTTGAGGCAGGCAGATGACCTGAGACCAGGAGTTCGAGACCAGCCTGACCAACATGGTGAAACCCCATCTCTACTAAAAATACAAAAAAAAAAAAAACTTAGCCAGGCATGGTGGTGGGCTCCTGTAATCCTAGCTACTCAGGAGGCTGAGGCAGGAGAATTGCTTGAGCTGGGGAGGTGGAGGGAGGCTGCAGTGAGCTGAGATCATGCCATTGCACTCCAGCCTGGAGAACAGGAGTGAAACTCCATTGGGAGAAAGAAAAAGAAAAGGAGAGGAGAAGAAAGGAGACAAAAGACAAAATCTCCAGTCTACCCTAGACCTACTGAATCAGGATCTGCACGTTAACCAGACTTCCTGGTAATTCCTACACATACTAAAGTCTGAGAAACACTGGATTAAGACATATTCTATGGACCAAGAATGGAAGCAAAATTAAGAACTTAAGAATGGGGGGCCGGGCATGATGTAATCCCAGCACTTTGGGAGACCTAGGTGGGCGGACCACGAGGTCAGGAGATTGAGATTAAAAATACAAAGAGGTAGGAAGATTGCTTGAGCCTGGGAAGTCTCTACCAAAAATACAAAAAATCAGCTGGGGATGGTGGTGTGTGCCTGTAGTCCCAGCTACTGGGGAGGCTGAGGCAGGAGAATGGCTTGAACCCAGGAGGCAGAGGTTGCAGTGAGCCAAGATCGCACCACTGCACTCCAGGCTGGGAGACAGAGCGAGATTCCATCTCAAAAAAATAAATAAAGTAAAAATTTAAAAATTTTAAAAAAAGAATGAGGAAGTGAGTGATGGTGTGTATGATTGGCAAACCATTTTGATGGTCAGTACCCACCACTTCATCAGGAAGTGCTAAAGGAACATGCTCACCGATTAAGATCACCCATGATTGAACAAATCTATGTCTCTGCAAGAACAGGAAGAGATTAGTGCCCTCCCACAGTAGCTTCTGGCAAAAAGCTTCCTTTTTATCTCTTTCATTCTGCCTTTTTATCTCTTAGGAGACTAATCCTGTAATTGTACATAAATTTCTCTTAAAGGACCTATCTCTCATGGAATATTTAACATGGGTTTGAGAAACTCAATTAAGTATAATTAGAACAATTTTTTCTTGAATCTAGATATCCATGTCCTTGAAAAAAAATACTGGAAAGAAGTAGAGCAAGTTGTTAAGTAATAAAAAGTATGATTTTTTGAAATCTCTACTTTTTCAAGTTTTATTGAATGAATTGCCTATTATGGATTATAAAGATAAACTTATATTTTAAAAACGTTTTCTATCATCAAGAGAATATGTAAGCAAGAAAATATATTATAAATAACCTCTATGGCATATTATCCCTAAGTCATCCTTTCCAGCATTCTCTCTCCCTGTTCCCCTTCCTGCCCTCTGTGTTCTAGTGGACCTACCTCATGCTTTTCCACCTCCACATCTTTAATTGCTAGGAAATCCACCTCTTCTGGCCTACTTAAAATGTCTGTGATACAAATCCTACTGTCTTTCCAAACTAGTTCAGGCAACACCTTCTCCCGAAGACTCCTCTGATAGTAGAACCATTGTTTTTGTTTATGGTTTGGTTTGGTTTGGTTTGGTTTTTGAAAGCTCAGTCACCCAGTCTGGAGTGCAGTGGTGCGATCTCGGCTCACTGCAACCTCCGCCTCCTGAGTTCAAGCAATCCTCCTGCCTCAGCCTCCCAAGTAGCTGGGATTACAAGCACCACCACCACGCCCAGCTAATTTTTGTATTTTTAGTAGAGATGGGGTTCTGCCATGTTGACCAGGCTGGTCTCAAACTCCTAAACTCAGGTTATCCACCCACCTTGGCCTCCCAAAGTAATGGGATTACAGGCCTGGAGCCATCGCACCCGGCTGAACCATTGTTATTGTAACTCTCCTCCAATTTCCTATGTGTCTCTTCAGGTATCTAATACTTCATATCTCATATTAGAAGTAGTGGTAGTAGTAATCATAAAGTAGTGGCATTAATGCTGTAATGTGTTTGCTGTATTGTGAGTTCTTCAAGGCCATTTAGTGTTTTGAAATCACCTTGGTTATAGTAAGCATCAGTAGGCAATTGCTAAGTGAATGACTAGTCATTTGTCCTAGGGTTTCAGGCAGGTCCAAAAGAGCAAAAGAATGGAAACCTCATGCCATTTCTTCTGTCTTCTTCTACCAGCTGTGTAGCATTTCTGTGCATTTGGTTAATATAGCAAGTAAGTTTCAATATGAGTAGCTTTGTAAACTTGACAAGTAGAAATCTCAAGAAAATACTCAAGTGGTTTTTCAAAAACATAAAACACCAAAAGAACATGTTGTATCTCTATATAAACCAACTTGCCATCCTACATTGGGCAACTGGGCTCCTCAGATCCAGAGGAACTGTTTGCTCTAAAATTAGAGCAAAATGAGTTTAGATTAAGAGCACTTTAAGGCCCCTTCAAAACTTAGCCTTCTTTAATTCTTAAATGAAGATAAAACCAAATTTGGTTTTCAGGGACTTCAGTTGTTGTGTTTCAGATATTATAATGTAGAAGTACCATAACAATTATTAATGCTTATTTACAGAGAGCTAATTCTGATTCTTTCTTGGTTCTTACATCATCCAATCTCTTAGAGTATCATTTTTTCTTTCTGGAACAACTTAACACCAAAGACTTTCTCTCTGAGCTGTTTGCCTTCTGAAGTGAACACACGCCTTCTGCAGCCACAGCTGGCCCCAGTTAACCTTTCTCCTAGCCCCCAGTGCACGGGCCCACAAGACTCAGCAATCCCAGCTTCTGAAGGAGCCCATTGTCACAACAAACAGTTAACAATTAAATTTTCTTGCACGCTAGTTCTAAGTTAGGCAAGTGCCACTTTATTCTCAATGTATATCTCCAGTTCCAATTAAATGACCAACTTTTAATACATTCAGTGGAAATTTTATTGATAATCTATGAGGTACATAGTTATACCTCGTAAACTGTGGCTGTTATAGAACATATAATGAGCCATAATACAAACAACTAGCATTTGTTTTCAATTTTACTGTTTATGAATAATTTCCACATACCTGTGGAATTCATATCAATGATTGTCGAGTTGAGTTTCCAATGTGTTATAGTTACGAAGCATTAACAGAGGCTTGCTCCTTTCAGCTTTGTTGTGGTCAACACAGTGCAGAGTCCTGTAGTGAATCCTGCTGCACAGATATGGGTAGAGGCCATTCTATGCTGTTCATTCAACCACAGGTGATCACTCTGTATATTTATATATTGTCTCAACTGCCCAAATACAAATCAGGTTTTTCTTTCTCCATGAAGCCTTTGTAGATCCCCACCTCTCCAGACAGAAATATCTTTTACCTCTGAATGCCCATAGCACTTTTGCTATAACTCATTTATTAGACTTTTCATTTTTACGTTTTTACAATTTTTAGCTGGGCATGGTGGGCCATGTCTGTAATCCCAGCACTTTGGGAGGCTGAGGCGGAGGTTGCAGTGAGCTGAGATTGCGCCATTGCATTGCAGCCTAGGCAACAAAAGCAAAACTCTGTCTCAAAAAAAAAAAAAAAAAAAAAAACCCAATTGTTTATTACATTTTTTCTTCTGTTTATTTAATTTTTTTACACTTTTATTTTAAATTCAGGGGGTACATGTGCAGGTTTGTTATTTAGGTCAATTCATGTTATAGGAATTTGTTGTACAGATTATTTCATCACCCAGGTACTAAGCCTAGTACCAATTATTTCTCCTGATCCTCTGCCTACTGTCATCCTCCACCGTCCAGTAGGCCTCAGTGTCTGCTGTTTCCCTCTATGTGTTCATGCGTTTTTATTATTTAGCCCCTACTTATAAGTGAGAACATGTGGTATGTGATTTTCTGTTTCTGTCTTAGTTTTCTAAGGATAATGGCCTCCAACTTCATGCATGTTTCTGCAAAGGGCATGATCTCCTTCTTTTTTCATGGCTGAATAGTATTCCATGGTACATATGTACCACATTTTCTTTATCCAGGCTGCCATTGATAAACATTTAGGCTGATTCCATGTTCTGTATCCTTCACTAGTCTATGAATGTCTGCCCTAGACCGACTGAATCAGACTCCAAGGATTATATGTAATTATACAAAGCCTCATTGTTCACATGTGGAGCCAGGAATATCTGTGCTCCACAGACAGGGAAGGCACCATATACATAAGTCCCATGTCCCTCGAATGATTGTGGAATGTAGTGGTTGAGAACCCGGGCACTGACATAACTGACTACCTGGGTTCATGTCCCAGCTCTGCCACTTACAATTTAGGCTTTTGACAAGTCACTTAACCACTGTGAATTTCAAATGTGTACATGGGATAATAGTGCCTGCCTCATAGGCTTATCATGGGCTTAAGTGAGTCAACATGTATGAGCACTAGCAGTGCCTGGCACTTAGTGTGTGCTGTATGTCAGCTGTTATTGTCCCCTATGGAGAGCTGCATCCAGAAGCTGCTGGATTGAATACAGAAAACGATATACACAGACTTCTACTGCTATGAAGCACAACCACATGAATAATATACTTGTGTCACAAACTGCTCAGAGGCTTTAGGGAAACAAATTGATTTAGGTGAAGAAATCGGAGCTATCTGCGGTCTTTACAAAACATCCATATTCGTATATGCATTGTCTCATTTTTTTATGTTTTTATAAAAACTGGCCACTTTCTTTCTGTGATAAACTTCATTCAGGCAGCGTGTAATTGCCAGGAAGCAGCAAGACCCGTGCATCTCTGATGACTTCACTGGCCTGTGTCACAGTCTGAACTTTTATGGGTCATTTCCCAGTGACACATGACAGACTGGAATCCTAAAAGAAGTCTCAGTTGAGTGAGGCCGAGTCAGTGCATAGGGTACATATGAGTAAGCTGTGGGCAGGAGATTAAGCTTTACATAGCAAAGATCAATGTAGAACTCAGATGTATTTTCTCTTTCTCTACAACTTGTATATATTTTGATATTTTGATTCCCAAACTATATTTTTCTTTTCTTTTCTTTTTTTTTTTTTGAGACAGAGTTTCTCTCTGTTGCCCAGGCTGGAGTGAAGTGGCACGACCTCAGCTCACTGCAACCTCTACCTCCTGAGTTCAAGTGATTCTCCTGCCTCAGCCTCCTGAGTAGCTGGGATCACAGGCACCCACGACCACGTCCAACTAGTTTTTGTATTTTTAGTAGAGACGGTGTTTCACCATGTTGGCCAGGCTGGTCTCAAACTCCGGACCTCAGGTGATCCACCCACCTCAACCTCCCAAAGTGTTGGGTTTACAGGCATGAGCCACCATGCCCGGCCCAAACTATATTTTTCAAATGCTTTATCTTCCTTAAATATCAAAGAATAAGAAAATCAAATGTAATATCTTTAAGCCCAAACTGTCATTGGTCAGGGCAGTAGCATATTTTCAAAGATGGTCACAATAATCTCACTGATTCTCATGCACACACCTTTGTAATGTAACTTTGCTATTCCCCTCATAAAAAGGTGGAGTCTACTCACCTACCCTCTGAATTTGGGCACTAGCAGTGCCTGGTGGTTGAGAACCTGGCACTGCTAGTGCCCAATGACTTGCTTTCACCAATGGAAGACTATGGCAGAAATGATGTTTTGCAACTTCTGAGCATAGGGCTTAAGAAGCCTTGCAGCGACTGCTCTTAACTCCTCTTGCTGTGTATACATCTTAACTTCCATGTGAAAAAACCTAGGCTAGCCTGGTAGATGCTGGAGACACATGGCATTGTTGACAGTCAGTAGCAATTGGCTTCAAGCTAGCCTGCCAATTGACTATACCTGCATGGGTGTCCCAGGGTGAGTTCGTCAGAATGACTACTCAGCTGAATCCAATCCAAATTATTGACCAAGAGAATTGTGCACTATAAATGACTATTTTAGACCACCAAATTTGGGATTGGTTTGTTACATCACAAAGACTGACTAATACACAGTGCGTGCTGTGGAAAGAAAAAGTGAAGGTTTAATTTAGTGAAGGTATTTGGGCAGTTAGCAAGCCTCCTCGCCTTTACAAAGCGGTCTGAAATAGAAGTGGCCATTGTGAGAGTGTGGGCACAAGCTCACCATAGAGAAAAAATACATAATGGGTGGTTCCAAGAGACAGAGTTGTCACGGCAGAAATACAGGCTTTTTGTCGAGATGAGGTAACTACATACTGAGAATTTGTAATCGCTATGGTTTAGACACTGTTGGTTTGCTTCCACCAAAATTCATGCTGAAATTTGATCCCCAGTATAGTGGTCTTGGGAGGTGGGCTTAGCAGGAGGTGTTTGGGTTATAGGGGAACAATCCCTCACAAATGGCTTAGTGCTGTTCTTGTGTGGTAGGGAGTGAGTTCTTATTCTGCCAGCACTGGATTAATTCTTGCAGGAATGGATTAGTTCCCATGAGAGTGGGTTGTTACACAGACAGGAGCCCCCTGGGTCTTGCCTCTTTGCATGTGTCTGCCTCCTCTTTGATCATTCATCACGTTTGGGCCCAGCACAAAAGCCCTCACCAGGAGCCAAGCAAATGCCAGCAAAATGCTTTTTTTTTTTTTTTGAGACAAGGTCTTGCTCTGTCACCCAGACTGGAGTGCAGTGGTGTGATCACAGCTCACTGCAGCCTTGACTTCCCAGGCTCAAGCAATCTTCCTACCTCAGCCACTTAAGTAGCTGGGTCTACATGCATGTGCTGCCATGCCAGACTAATTTTTAATTTTTTTTGGTCAAGATGAGGTCTTCCTATGTTGCTTGAACTCCTGGGCAATCCTCCCACCTTGGCCTCCCAAAGTGTTGGGATTATAGACATGAACGACCACACTTGGCCCAACACAGTGCTTTTAAACTTTCCAGGCTGCAGAACTGTGAGCTAAATAAATGTCTTTTCTTTCTAAATTACCCAGTTTCAGGTATTCTCTTAAAGCAGTACAAAATAAACAAAGACAGTAATGAATCTAGTTTGTAAAATTGTTCATAATAGTCATTACATATAAAGTCCATTTTATAGTTTACCAAATACTTTCAACCACAATTGACTCTAGAACAACATATTTGAACTTCATGACTCAGCTCACACATGAATTTTTGTTTGTTTGTTTGTTTGAGAAGAAGTTTCACTCTTGTTGCCGAGGCTGGAGTGCAGTGGCGCGATCTCAGCTCACTGCAACCTCCGCCTCCCAGGTTTAAGCGATTCTCCTGCCTTAGCCTCTCCAGTAGCTGGGATTACAGGCATGTACCACCACACTCGGCTAATTTTGTATTTTTGGTAGAGATGGGGTTTCTCCATATTGGTCAGTCTGGTCTCGAACTCCCAACCTCAAGTGATTCACCCATCTCGGCCTCCCAAAGTGCTGGGATTACAGGCGTGAGCCACCACACCCAGCCTCATACATGGATTTTTAAAAATAAAACTTGTACGAAGTGTGCCTGCCTCTACTACTTCCCCTTCCACCTCTTTCACCTCTGCTACCTCTGTTGCCCCTTAGACAGGACAACTGACTCTTCTCCTTCTCCTCCTTCTTGGTCTACTCCAAAATGAAGTCAACAAAGAAGAAGACCTTAAGATCCACTTCCACTTAATACATAGTAAATATATTTTCTCTTCCTTATGATTTTCTTAATAATATTTTCTTTTAGCTTTTTTGTGAGAATATAGTATATAATATATGTAACACATAAAATATGTGTTGATTGTTTGTGTTATTGGTAATGGTTCTAGTCAATAGCAGGCTATTAATACTTAATTTTTGGGAGTGTCAAAAGTTATATGTGAGCCATGTATGGTGGCTCATGCCTGTAATCCCAGCTCTTCGGGAGGCTGAGGTGGAGGATCATTTGAGGCCAAGAGCTTGAGACCAGCCTGGGCAACATAGCAAGACTTTCATATCTTAAAAAAAAAAAAAAATCCGAGTGCAGTGGCTCATGCCTGTAATCCTAGCACTTTGGGAGGCTGAGGCAGTTGGATCATGAGGTCAGGAGGTCGAGATCATCCTGGCTAACATGGTGAAACCCCGTCTCTACTAAACATACAAAAAATTAGCCGGGCGTAGTGGGGGGCGCCTGTAGTCCCAGCTACTCGGGAAGCTGAGGCAGGAGAATGGCGTGAACCTGGGAGGCAGAGCTTGCAGTGAGCTAAGATCATGACACTGCACTCCAGCCTGGGTGACAGAGCGAGACTCCGTTTCAAAAAAAAAAAAAAAAGGAGATATGCATGAATTTTTGACCAATGCCTGCATGGTTCAAGGGTCAACTGTACAATACTTCTTCTGATTTGGAACAAAAAGTTGTTAGAGCCACCCAAGGGCATAAATTCAGGGGTTTTCAAACTTGGCATCACAGAATTAGAAATGATTTTGGTGCTGTCAACACAACCTTCCATGTCATCTATTTTTAAATATTGAAGATCCAATTAAGATTCCAGTTGAATAAATCATTCAGTGGGAAATGACACACACATGGCTCAAACTATTCATTCACAAACAGAAACTGAAATCAGTTAATGAACCCATTCTCCCCACTACACACACACACGAATTTCGGTTCCCAGATTTCATGATGGGAAGAATGGTGGTAAGAAAATAGTTATTGGCTGGGCACGGTGGCTCACACCTGTAATCCCAGCACTTTGGGAGACTGAGGCGAATGGATCACCTCAGGTCAGGAGTTCGAGACTAGCCTGGCCAACATGGTGAAACCCTGTCTCTACTAAAAAAATACAAACAATTAGCCAGGCATGGCGGTGGGCACCTGTAATCCCAGCTACTCGGGAAGCTGAGGCAGGAGAAGCACTTGAACCCAGGAGGCGGAGGTTGCAGTGAACCGAGATTGCAGCATTGCATTCCAGCCTGGGTGACAGAGCAAGACTGTCTCAAAAAAAAATAAAAAAGAAAAGAAAAAGAAAACATTTCTGTACCACCATCTCTACAGCTCCGTTGAATCTCCGTTTTCCACATATGAGAAACCTAGGCTCAGATACTTGCTTCAAATCACTCAGCCTGGGCGAAACTCTAACACGGGCCTACTGATTCTCAACTCAGACCTTTCAGCCTTGTCAATGATGTTTGGGAACTTGTAACTCTGTTAAGTCAAAACTCAACCGCAGGTAAATTATATACTATATGTAATTGCCTACTTGTTGCTGTAATCACCATAAACCAAGGTTCATGGTTAATTTTTAGAGTGAAATGATCTGTGTTTTGATATTCTTGTATAAACACTTAATGCCCTAATATTAGAAAAGTAATGGCCTTCTTCCATCAGCAACCCACAAAAAAAGAAACAAATTTATGCTTGTGACCCAAGAGGTATAGAGGTAGAATCAAAAGTTGGAAGTAGCAGGAGATATATTGTAGCTTAAGTTTAAAAATACCTTTTTTAAAAACCTGGTTTTTTAAAACAAAACCAAAGAACAAACTGGGCAACTCCTGTCTCTAAAAGTGTCCAGACAGAATGATAAAAATGGAACTCCTGGGCTGATTAAGAGACTGGATAATCTGAAATGTAAGAATCTTATAAGGAAGTCCATAAAAGCTCACATCCTTGTTCTCAGGTGAGTATTACTGCTTTTATTGACTCTTAAAAAAAAGGAGGTCTGTTGCAATTGTTTCCCCTAACATTGAAGAACCCTTTATTGGAGACTCTTGTAGAACTTTAAAAAACATTTGATCTGCTCAGTTAGCCTGGCCCTTGAAATTCATCAGTCCTTTATATATGAAAATATTTTACAAAAAATATTTATGGTCTTCAGAAGTCTTGAATATCCTTGGCTAAGTGCCTTTCATATTGTGGAGACAGGCTTGATAAGAGGAATAGAATTCTCTTGGTTTTGCCTGTTTGCATTCTTTCACACATACCAAGGTAGGGAGAACTGAGGTAGGGAGGGGAAAGAAAAGGAAATGTACTTTTATTGATCCTGGAGGGTATACTAGACACTGGGCTAGGTACTTTGCAAAGTTATTTCTTTAACCCTCAGAGCAACCACAGAGACAGCTAGTTTTATTCTCTCTGTTTTGCAGACAGGTAAACCAAAGTTCTGACAGGTTAATTTGTCCAAAATCACATTGCTAAAAAGAGTTAGCCGATCCTAAAGCCCCCACATTTATCTTTTTCTTTCTTTTTTCTTTCTTTTTTTTTTTTTTTTTTTTTTTTTTTTTGAGTTGGAGTCTCACTCTGTTGCCCAGCCTGGAGTGCAGTGGTACAGTCTCAGCTTACTGCAACCTCCACCTCCTAGGTTCGAGTTCAACTGCCTCAGCCTCCCTAGTAGCTGGGACTACAGGCGCACACCACCATGCCTGGCTAATTTTTGTATTTTCGTTAGAGACGGGTTTTTGCCATGTTGGCCAGGCTGGTCTTGAACTCCTGACCCCAAGTGATCTGCCTGCCTCAGCCTCCCAAAGTGCTGGGATTACAGCCGTGAGCCATCATACCTGGCCCAAGCCCCAACCTTTCACCCAGTGGCCTCAAAGGAAGGCTTTAATGAAAGCAGCTCAATTTCTTTGCTGGAATTCAAAAGAATGATGCATTAGTATTCTTTAGTCACTTAATCTATGTCATCCATGCAAACCCTCACCACCTCAAGAAAGCCCCTGTGAAAGAAACAGTGTTCTGATTCAGCAAAAAATTCACCAGGTTGACCAAACTCACTTCACTCTGATCTCCAGTTTGCCCACTTGTAAATAACAGGATTTGGACTACTTGCTTTCTTAGGCCCTATTTCTGGCACTAAAAATTTTCCATGGAGTCAAAGAAATTATTACCTGAGTAATGTGTGTTAAGGAATTTCTCTCAATAGCAGAGAATTCCTATCTCTGTGAGTTTTATTTTTAATCTCTTTCTTTTCTTTTCGTACGTGCACACTTCGTATGAGAGGAAGGTGTTGGAACGGGGACCTTTATCTATTCCCAAGGTGTTTTTGGCATAAGCAGGAACTTCTCTGTGAGAGCTTCCCCGACACATGAGCATCACAGACACCTCTCACAGGGGGTGTGAGCACAGCCTCGTTCAGCCTTTGCTGAAAAGATAGCAGCCTGCCAGGTGGGGCTGGAGGTGACAGGGAATGTGATAGGAGACAGCTGGGAAGAGCTCAGTTAGCATGACAAGATGTCATTCTTGTGCAGACCCCAACTCAGAGTGTGAGGTCAGTCAACACATAGTCTCTCCAGGCCTCTGATTTCTCAGCTCTGAAAGAAAGCAGTTGGGCTTACAGAAGGCTAAAGAAACTAATAAGGTGGCCCTTGCATGGCAATATAACTTCATTCGTTGATTGATAGACTTCAGTCCTTTAGAGCTGGATAAGAAAATGTGCCTTTTGGACTCTCTTTCTGCCTCATACATCATCTTGGACTAGTCTAGTCTATCCTGGGGACCATGTGTCTGTAAATTAGCTACTTCGTGGATTAACTGATTCAAGATTCCAACTCCAGGAGTGGAATATATCTTGCTCTTTATGCAGAAAGGTATTGCTTGACAATGTGCAAAGAACCCACTGGAAAACATCTAACATTGGACAAAAATGGCTATGGGGAGATGGGTCACTCACCACTGAGAATGGGACTTGCTGCCTCTCACAATCAGGCAATTGGTTTAGATTTAAGAACTGAGTCTCAAGGAGGCCAGAGACAGAGGCTGATCTCAACCCGTCCCACTGGTGCTTAGTCTGTCTTCAGTGATTCACAGCCGTCTGAGGGGTTCATTGGACAAAGACCATTGGTCTCTAGCACTCGGAAAGCATTTTTATTAAACCTTTTGATTAGATTCTGGTTTATTCTCCTGCCAAGTCCAGGAATCTCTTCCAGAGCATTCCTGTCAAATGGTTGTTCCTTCTTCATTTCAACTTTTCAAGCAACCGGGAATTTATTGCTTGTGTGCAGCAACCTGTTTCATTTTCGGACAGCAAGTAGTTAGAAAGTTATATCAAGATAGTTGTCTCTCCATAATGAGTAAAGAATGTCTTTTTTTTTTCTTTCCAAGATGGAGTCTCACTCTGTCGCCCAGGCTGGAGTGCAGTAATGCAATCTCGGCTGACTGCAACCTCCACCTCCCAGGTTCAAACTATTGTCCTGCCTCAGCCTTCCTAGTAGCTGGGACTACAGGCCTGCACCACCACACCCGGCTATTTTTTGTGTTTTGAGTAGAGACAGGGTTTTACCATGTTGGCCAGGCTGGTCTCAAACTCCTGAGCTCAAGTGATCTGCCCACCTCGGCCTCCCAAAGTGCTGGGATTACAGTCATGAGCCAAACTTTGTAATAGAGGAATCATCTTTTTTTTATTTAGAACCAGTCAGGATTGTTGGCCACAGCAACAGGAACAGACTGTGGTTATCTCATGTGAAAAGGGACTTAATTATGGCTTGACTTACAATTTTTTGACTTAAAATGATACAAAAGTGATATACATTCAGTAGAAAGTGTTAGGATACACTTGTGATGTTGAGCAGAGGCAACCAGCCCCAGCTCCCAGTCAGCCACCCAATCATGAAGCTAAAAAACACTCATACTTTATGGTGTAAAGCCAGATGATTTTGCCAAACTGTGGGCTGATGTCACTGTAATCGTGTGCTTGAGGTAGGCTAGACTACCCTAAGATATTTGGTGGGTTTGATGTATTAAATGTATTTTTGACATATGACATTTTTAATTTATGATGGGTTTATCAGGACATAAACCCATTGTAACTCAAGGAGAGTCTGTATATTGAAGTGATGATATTAGAACTGACTTAGGAGACTAAAAGCATGAGCTGGGGCAGGAGACAGGATCTATAGTCAAAGTCATATCTCAGGAACAGTCTGGCCCATGTGTAAGCACTCTGATCTCCTTTAACTGCAAATGTTTCCTCCATCTGCACCTCCTTTTCTAAAGAATCAAAGTCCTGGGAGGAAGTACGGGATTGGCCAACCTCAGGTCATGTGGTTCAGACTTGGCAAACGTACAGGTCAGGAGTCTCGCTCTGTCACCAGGCTGGAGTGCAGTGGCACAATCTGAGCTCACTGCAATCTCCACCTCCCGGGTTCAAGTGATTCCCCTGCCTCAGCCTCCTGAGTAGCTGGGACTACAGGCGCACACCGCCACACCCGGATAATTTTTTTGTTTTTTAGTAGTGATGGAGTTTCACCATGTTGGCCAGGATGGTCTCAATCTCTGACCTCGTGATCTGCCCACTTTGGCCTCCCAAAGTGCTGGAATTACAGGCATGAGCCACTACGCCCAACCCAGCCCTTCTTTTTCTAAAGGAGTAGCCATAAAGACTTTGCCAGTGAACTCTCTGAGTGCATCCATAGATGGCTCACTGTTTTGTAACCTAATAGTGCCTGTGCAGACTAGGTGCCCACTGCCTGCGTCTGGGAGAGACGCATAGTTATTTTCCAGAAGACTGTTTTGTAAAAATGAAGAAATAAATTCTGCCATCAAATCCAGTGGTATCTTTCAGCTTGTTAATGCCACATAGGGCTTTATGCTTCTATTACCTGCACTAAAACACACCAGTGTCACTTAGTGAACTTTTTAATTGGCTTTTAAAATAGTAATGTAATCAGGCTCCTCATGTACAGAAATCTGCAGACAGGCTGAAAGGGAAAATGTGAATCACAGTTTAAATACATGCTTTTCAACTGCTTTGTAAGATAAACAGATGTATTAATTAGCACATACTTTAGGGTATGTTATATACTTAAATGGAGGAAAGCGAACAGAATATCATCTCACCAGAGGCAATAAAGATTTGAGCTCTGACCCTAGAAACAAAATGGCATCTTGTTTTCAGAAATGCCTAGCTGTGAGAACAATGAGTCAGGGGCTTAGAGGAATGATCTCTGGATTTATGTAACAAGAAGGCTCTTGTTCAAGTGGTATATAAGAACTAGACCACAGTCTTAGTAATGTGGGGAAAGCCTTTTAACATAGATCCATATGAAGAAATTCAGGAGTCATAGAGCTAAGACATTTTCAAAGGTCTTTAGTAACAAAATTGTGCTAATGCCCAGGACTTAAGAATAAAAAGATTTAGACTGAGGGTAGAGGTGAGTTCCTTGGTGTGCATTGTATTATGCTAAGTGTTACTGAAATAATTTTTAAAAATGGCAGGTTCTCTATCCTGTAGGAGATGACATTTGAAGGGATCACATGGACACAATTATGGATTTAATGCAGCATATTTTTTTAATGACTAATTAGTGTTTTTTTGTTTTTGTTTATTTTTTTAACTGAAAGATCGAAAGAACTCTATTCCTTAGAAGGAAGGAAATGTGATTCTTCCTTTACTTGACCTTTTATGGCATTCATTCTTGCCCACCTTGGGTAGTTATTTTTGTGTAGGTCTTGACTTACTGGACTTCAAGAATGAGAAAAAGGACTATGTCTCATTTCTTTCTACTCCATCCCACACATAATGCTTCCCTAGTACACAGAGAATTCTCTGTATGTGTGTGCTGAATGAATAATCAAAGTCAGTAAGGAAGACATAGGGCTCCTTCGAGCCCAGAAATAATCTTCCCATATCACTTTAGACGAACCGGTGTGAACTTGGCAAGTCAATGCACCTCTCTGGGGCTTCCCAATAAAATGAAATGATGAAACGTTGATAAAATAGGGAATGGTAAGTTAGTTTCAACTTACATGCCTACTCAGTCAATTTCTCTGGACTCTAAGTCTGGATGCTCTTTTTGGCCGGATTGCACGCTTCTGATATGAGAAGGCATGACCCTGCCTGGTGGAAAAGAAGCATTTGGAAGCATTGTGTCTACGTCCTGCTCATCTGTAGGTTGTTGTATCTACATCATCTTAGAGAATGAGGAAGGAAATGACTTGTGAAAGAACAACATTAACAGAATGCAAACATTGTGACAGTCTTCGCCTGACCTTTCATGTAGGTATTTTCTTACCCTTTAGACGATTTCCTAAAAGAAAAGCCATGTTTATCCAGTGTTCAGGTGACACTGAGCACAGTAGGCTGTGGTATACCCTGGTTTTCCAAATGCAGGCTGATGGAACCTCATGCTTTGACGGATAAGAACCACCTAAAATGCTCGTTTTAGGTATGGCTTCCTGAGTCCCACCCTAAAATAAACGAATCAAAATCTTGAGAGTAGGGTTCAGGAGGAATATTTATGCTAAGAAAATTTTCCAAGATGATTCTGACATGAAGCCAAAATTGGAAAGCACTGTTTTTCGTGGCTGAATCATAGTCCAAAAGTATCTGAACAGGGTGAAACAAACAAGATGAAATGTCAGAGACAAATGTAAATCCCTTAACTTTACAATAACAAGAACTGGGAAATCCTAGGCTGGCAACAGCATGTGTAATACAACTGCAGCTTCAATATTTGGTTGCCTGTAAGGCCAGACTGAACCAACTCTGAGATACAGCTTACCAAAACAGCTGCAGCGGTGTCAGGCTGAAGGCATAGGAATACAATGCCGAAGCAAAAGACAGCTCTCTTTCCTAGTCTGTACTTTCAGAAGACAGCTGGACTGTGTTCTTGATTTAGTCGGTAATTGTTATTTTTAGTAGCAATATAGAGTAGCAATAGTAGTAATAATAATCTTTTATGCAGCACTTCATTATTTATAAGTTTATATTCAACATTTTGTCCACCCTAAATAAAAACTTCAGTTTAGCTGTGTTGATGCAATAGAGCCCATTGGTGAACACACTACTCAAATGTACATCTTTTATCCCCCAAGTCCCATGTCGTGTTTGGCAATGTGGAGAATTTACAGGCCAGGACAGTAAGATAGCTGAAAACCATGCCATCGGAGAAAACAGAGTTCCTTACCCGGAAGACTTCATAAGGCCTTGCCTGTGGTCACCAAAGGCCTGGTGGGTTTCCACAGGGAAGAGAGGACAGACTTGTCACAGGAGGCCTCAGAGGACAGAGCCTGACCAATGGTAAAAGTTACAGGGAGACAGACGTTGGCCCACACCTCGACCCAAAATATTTCTTAATCATCAAAGTCCCCTAAAGATGAAACAGGCTGTCTACAGGCAGATTCTGGAGAACTATTTACTAGGAATGCGTGGGGAAGAATTTGGGGTGGCTGACTTCAGAGGTCTTAGAAAGGACCCTGAGTTGTGTAACCTGGGCCCATACAACCTTCTGATGATTAGGGCTGCTGAAACAGCAGGGCTGAAGGCAGGAGTTGTGGGATAGAATGGCCTCAGGTGTGGGAAGCTGCCACTGTGCACCCAAGTGACTGAGAGCATCACCCCTTTGCCATGTGACCTGCACTGGAGAACCTCATACCTTAGCCTGAGCTAGCATATTGGGAGCAACCTGATCTCCTGTATGCTTTGGGGAACCGCAGCCTCTCTCCTTTTACGTGTGTGTAGTGAGCCTTGATTTAGTCATACAATCACAGATTTCTAGAGCTTAGAGCCAACTTAAAGATCACTTAGAGAGAATTTGGCCCAACCTGGCCACATTATAGACAGGGAAACAGACAGTGGAATCTGTGACTTAAATCATAAACACCATTACAAATTAGAGTTAGAGGCCAGGTGCAGTGGCTCACACCTGTAATCCCAGCACTTTGGGAGGGCCAAGGCGGGCGGATCACTTGAGGCCAGGAGTTTGTAACCAGCCTGGCCAGCATGGTGAAACCCCATCTCTATTAAAAATAAAAAGCATAGTCTGATGTGGTGGAAGATGCCTGTAATCCCAGCTACTTGTAGGAGGCTGAGGCATGAGAATTGCTTGAACCCAGGAGATGGAGGTTGCAGTGAACCGAGATCGTGTCACTGCACTCCAGCCTGGGCCATAGAGTGAGACTGTCTCAAAAACAAAACAAAACAAATAGAGTTAGAAGAGAACCTCAGGCCATGCCCCATCTGGTCACACCCCTTCATTTTCCTGAGAAAAGGAGTGATTAACTAAGATCACTAAGTGAGAGATGGCGTGGCCAAGACTGTAGCCCAGCCCCTTGTCTCTCAGTGTGGTGTTCCTGCTGCTGACACGTTTCATCTCCTCTTTTCCACTGAGGACCTGTTCTTTCTGTCTCTTCCACTAGGGAAAATACCCTCTGCTTTGGGATGCAAGGATGCTGGAGCTGAGCTCACAGGGGGCCAAATCTGTCCCTTTATGCCACAGTGCCACCTTCTCTGTGAGCCTGGCCTCAGGAGGGTGTGCAACACTGCTGTAACACGGGATGCAAATAAATTTCCAAGCACACAGTATAACATAGTTGTTTTATAAGCTGCAACTCACACTGCTAAATGAACACACTAAACATCATTCCAGGTAATTATATGTGCTAATTCCTCCCTGAATTATTTTCATGTGTGTATTTGTGCGCTTGAGCCCAGAGTTAGTATTATGGGTGGAAAATAGAATTTAACTTTATAGTAGTGAATTTTTTAAAGAGGTGAGGAGATAAACAGTGTTTAGCAATTTTCTTCTCCTTCTTTTCTCCCTCTCACTTTTGCTCTCTCCTTTCCTTTTTTCTCATCTTCCTTCCTTTCCTCCTGAATTTTCCAACTCAGAGCTGCAAGTATTCGTCAGCTGAAGAACGAATGTCCACACTCTAAGAGCTTGTACATACAGCTGCGATGCAAGGATGCCTTAGTCTGCCTTTCAGCTTTTTTGCTCATCTCAGAACACAACTTTCTTTGTGAAAGTCTATACCCAAAGCCAGTGCAAAATCCCTCTTGAGTCTGACTAACACCCTCATGTGTTAGGAAATTCTCATCTCTGCAAGGCCTAGCATTTGTAGTAACAAATACCAGAGGTTACCAAATAACTTGTCCTGTCTATTTCAAAGTTGTTCTTCATGATTGCTCACAGCTCTTTGAGAAATTTTCCTTTCTCCGCTGGAATTCTCCATCGAGTACTCTACCCCAAAGGTGAACTTTTCTAGTGAGGAAATGTGATCTTAAAAAAACCCATGACTCAGTTTGCCATTTTTAGAAGGCAAAATTTTATCAAACCAGAAGACCCAATCCACTAATATTTAATTGCCCCCAGGAAGTGTCTCTCTGGGACAAAAACTAATTTCCCCAAATGTACTTGAGAAAAAAAATAGTTTGGAAATGAGTGATGTCACCTACTGAGAGATTGGAATGAATGCAAAGGGCAGGGACCACCTTGGGACAGAAGACCTGGGCTCATCTTCCTTTTCCAGTCCTTCCGACATACTCTGCCAGGTCGGCCACTTTTAAGCCATGTGGCATTGAGCAAGTGACTTAGCCTGTTTGCACCGCTGGGACATGGGGACAATACTACTACATACCTCATAAGTTTGTTTTAATGAATAAATAATTTACTGGATCCAAAGCATAGTGAAAGAAGAGCTGAATTTTACTGTGTCTTCCCTGGTAACAGAAGAGCAGAAACATGGTTCTGGAGGCTGGATTCGGGCCATGCCCACATCAGACACTTGCAAAGAGCAAGGGGCAGCAGAATGTTGGGACTGGCCAGACCTGCTCAAGGAGGGCTGGGAACAACAGGTGACTGAGGGTGCATCAGAAAGCTGGGATTTGCAATTCTCAAATGAAGAAGCAGAATTCACAGTGGGAAGTGGAAGGCTGGGTCAAACATTGCTTTGGAAGTTAAACCCTCTAACAAATTACCAGAATTGGAAAGAGTTTCAGCCTGAAAGATAGGAGATCACAACCTTGTCTCAGCATGGTAGGGACTTGTTATTTGATTGTGAACAGGTAATCTCCTCTTTCTAAGACTCAATTTCCCTGTTGCTTCATAAAAGGAGTGGGGTTGGATTGATAGATTTTTTTCTTCTGACTCTGATATTCAGTGATTCCTGATTTGTGAACATTTGTTTCAGTGCTTAACAAAAAGAAGAAAGAGTATTCTGGATTATAATTTAAAAAAAGAAAGAAAGAAAATCCTTATGATTTCATTGAACTGGTGAACTGTGCACCATTTCTAGCAATCCCTTGCAAATGTTTCATAACAGTAGCAGCTTGCTCACCCTTTATGGTATATTTGTAGAAAAGGAGGTACAGATTGTAAGCAGGAAGACACTTGAGATGTTGAATATCTTTGAGTGTCTGATAAGAAAAGGAAAAATAGGGCATGACATTTGACGTTAATTTTATTCATTCAATAAACATATGTCAAGTGCATACTGTGAGCCTCTGCACCTGGTTCATGTGAATTCCACCTGATTTGGGTCTTCAAGAAGTCACAGTCTAGTGTAGGAGAAAGGCAAGTAATTTTTAAAAATCCTTTTAACAAGATGTAATGAAATGAGGGCTGGAGAAAGAAGAGATTAATCCCAACTGCGGGATTAGGAAAGACTTCATACAGGGTGACATGTGAGCTGGTCTTTAAAATATGAGTAAGGCTTTGACAAACAGGGAATGGGGAAAGGGGGCATTCCAGGCTGAGAGAGTGATGTGAATAAAGGCTTGTAAGTGGGAAATTTGGGGTATTTTTAGGGCACGGAGGTAAGCCATGTCACAGAAACACAGAAGCCTGGGAAATCTCAGAGAAGCAACTAGAAGGGTAGAATTAGTTTGTTTTGATTTTTAGTTACTTTAATGGTAATGGACCTTCCTTATCATTTTTACTGGAGAATCTTACCCGGTATTCATTTGAAGGACAAAGGGTTATAAAGTAGGTGCTTGGGAAGAAGATGTCAATATTTAATAATTGTGATCTGCAGATGGGGAGCATACAGTCTTATAGAAGTAATAATATTCTTGCGAAATGAATTTTGGTTTTCTTATTTTGACTTTTTATTAATAGTAAGAAATCTACTGTAGTTCTCAGAGTGATCTACTGGGGACTTGGTGAGCATCGTGAGGAACATAGGCAAGTCATTTTGTGTCTTCCAGGCCTTTCTAGAGGAGTGACTTGGGGTGGCTAAAGGTGGTTTTTAAAAATGAAAATTCTGTAGACACATATTCAAAGCTAATATGGCCTTGTTCCAAATGGATTCTATAACCTTAGCCCCAATCCTCTGACTGTTGGATGTCTTAGCTTCTTCCTCAGAAAACTGTGGCAATGCTACGGTGCTGAGTCACCCTGGAGAGGCTGATGGTGGGGTGTGAGGCACACCAGAGCCGGCCTTGGGCTCACTGTATCCCTCCCCTCCTCATTCTCCGAGTAGTGATGCTACTATCTATATCATAGGCTTACACAATTATTAAATAATTATTAATTATTAAACATGGATAATAAGACCCCAAGAATGTTAGTGATTATGTATGATTATTTAAACACTTAGCCTTGTTTGGAGCACTGAATAGACATATGCACAAAGTACATTCAATCCAAATACAACCAAGGCCGCTGGGTGAGGTGGCTCATGCCCGTGATCCCAGCACTTTGGGAGGTCGAGGCGGGCAGATCACCTGAGGTCAGGAGGTCGAGACCAGCCTGGCCAAAATGGCGAAACTCTGTCTCTACTAAAAATACAAAATTAGCTGGGCATGGTAGTACGCACCTGTAATCCCAGCTATTCCAGAGGCCGAGGCAGGAGAATTGCTTGAATCTAGGAGGCGGAGGTTGCAGTGAGCCAAGATTACGCCACTGCACTCCAGTCTGGGTGACAAAGCAAGACTTCATCTCAAAACAAGCAAACAAATAAAAAAATACAACCAAGGCACTAGCCAGCTCACACATATTTAGCACAAAATTTACTTGTAGGGCAACAATCAGAGAAACATAGGAAAGCGAATGCTAATGAAATGTTGGAAGGAAGATAAGGCTTTTTCTGAAGAACATTTTAGGGGGTAAAAAAATGTAAGTTACAGAAACACCCTTCCCAGGTCTAGTTTAACACAAATCACTGAAATCTCAGGGTTGGAAGATGCCTTGAAAATTGTCCTCTCCACGCAGAGGTTGAGCATCCTTGGCACAGAGCCCCGGTCCTCCAAGAGCTCCAGTCTCCCTCACAGATTTGAAAGGTTCCTTCTTGGGTGGAGCCACAATCTGCCTCCCTCAACTTTTGGAATCTTAGAAATTCAGAAATGGGCCAGGCGCGGTGGTTCACACCTGTAATCCCAGCACTTTGGGAGGCTGAGGCGGGTGGATCACAAGGTCAGGAGATCGAGACCCCATCTCTACTAAAAATACAAAAAATTAACTGGGTGTGGTGGCATGCACCTGTAGTACCAGCTACTCGGGAGGCTGAGGCAGGAGATTCGCTTGAACCTAGGAGGCAGAGGTTGCTGTGAGCCAAGATCACACCACTGCACTCCAGCCTGGTGAAACAGTGGGACTCCGTCTCAAATTTTAAAAAATAAATAAATACATTCAGAAATGGGGCCAGGTGTGGTGACTCACACCTGTAATCCCAGCACTTTGGGAGGCCAAGGCAGGCGGATCACCTGAGCTCAGGAATTCAAGACCAGCCTGGGCAACATGGTGAAATCCTGACTCTACCAAAAAAAAAATACAAAAATTAGCTGGGCGTGGTGGCTTGTGCCTGCAGTTCCAGCCACTCAGGAGGCTGTGGCAGAAGGATTGATTGCTTGAGCCTAGTAAGTGGAGTTGCAGTGAGCAGAGATCGCACCACTGCACTCCAGCCTGGGTGATAGAGCAAGACTCTGTATTAAATAAATAAATAAATAATTCAGAAATCGTAGAGCCCTTAAAGTTTATCTAAGCCCACCCCACAGAGTGCAGAAATACCTTTTATAACCTGATCATGGGGCTTAGGGTCTCCTGGCCTCTACCTTGATATTTTCCCTGATGAGTTCCTCAGCTCTCCAAGGGAAAGCCTTTGCTATTATTGAGCAGGTCTAGTTGCTAGAAAAGATGTCCCTAGTTCTTTGTCAAGGTCCTTGTTCTTTGCCACTAACTGGCTCTATGGCTTTAGGCCCAATGAACTGACCTTTTGGCATCTTAACTTCACAGAGCAAGACTCATCCACCTTTGATCTGACCACCCTTCAGACACATGGAAACCCAGGATTATCTTTTTTTCCAGTTAATTGTTCCCAGTTCCTGCAGGTATTTCTCATTTTACCCCTTTCCCCAAACCCTTCCTCCTTCTGGGTCTCTGCTTTCAACCTCTGGCTCAAATGTCTCTCCCCCAACATCTTCCTTTTTGAATCCTACCATCCATAGAAATCTGAGTGGCATGTCACTTTTCCAAGACACCCTTCCTGATCCCCATTAGAAATGACGACCTCTTTATTCAGACTCTGGGCGTGCTCTACCATTTACCCTCACCATTTTCTGCTTTGCTTACGTATCTGTGGCCATATATAGAAAGGAAATTTCATACTTTCTTCTCATTAACCTACATTTTGGGGAGCACTGAAGTTATCATTCACTTTCAACTTGAAGAGTATATTACATTCGGGCTGAGCGCGGTGACTCATGCCTGTAATCCCAGCACCTTGGGAGGCCAAGACGGGCAGATCACCTGAGGTCAGGAGTTTAAGACCAGTCCGGCCAACATGGCAAAATCCTGTCTCTACTAAAAAAATACAAAAATCAGCTGGGCATAGTGGCAGGTGCGTGTAATCCCAGCTACTTGGGAGGCTGAGGCGGGGAGAATTGCTTGAACCCGGGAAGCAGAGGTTGCAGTGAACCGAGTTTGCACCACTGCACTCCAGTCTGGGGGACACAGTGAGACTCTGTCTCAAAAAAAGAAAAAAAAAAAAATATATATATATATATATATATATAGCATTCTCTATATATCAGCCTTGGTCGATTATTCTACTTAATATTTACATTCATGTTAGGGCTAATTTTTCTACCTAATATTTACACCCACGGTGGGGCTAATTATCTTACTTAGTATTTACATCCATGGTGGGGCTAATTAGTCCACTTAGTATTTACATCCATGGTGGAGATATTGGAAAAGGAGAATCATTCCTGGACTTACTACTGTAAGAAAATTAGTGGATAGCTGATACTACTTGAGAGGTGATATGGCGTCTTGAGCACAGCAGACTTAGATCTCAGCAGGTGGACAATCTTGGGTTGGCTGCTTAGCTGCCCTGGGCCTCATTTTATTTCGTCTCTAAGATAAAGATAATAATATCCTCAACATAAAGCTGTCTTGAAGTTCAATTGAGGTATTTATATGATGATGCCTGGTTTGGAGGAGCTGCTCCGTAAATGTTAGGTGAAATGAGGTAGAATTAGAATTCAGTATGACCCCTTAAGTTAGGGAAGTTGATGTGAATGTGCAGGTTTATGCTTAATTGAGGAAAAATGATGTATCTGACAGAAGAACAGTAAACAGCTATTATACAAGAAGCAGGATGACTGCTTATGCTCAAAATAAGTATCAGTGTACCATACAAATATGAGGCGATATTATGTGGAGAATGCAAAAATTAGAAATTAGCATAAGTTCAGTATTATTCAGTAATACTGAATAATATCAAAATTCCTTAGGTCTTGTTTACTGCTCTTTGTCTCCACACCATAGCTCCGTAAAGTAACAAGACCAGATATATTGCAGCCTCAGTCTTCTCAGGTACAAGATCTAGATGTTTGGAGAATGATCTCAAAGATTCTATTCAGCTTTAAAATTCTGACTCTAGCACTTTAACACACCATAAAACTCTTAGATGAAAACAACAACAATGACAAACACTACATTTATGAAGAAATGC
Organism: Piliocolobus tephrosceles; assembly: GCF_002776525.5. Taxonomy (NCBI): domain Eukaryota; kingdom Metazoa; phylum Chordata; class Mammalia; order Primates; family Cercopithecidae; genus Piliocolobus; species Piliocolobus tephrosceles. The sequence goes on along the minus strand of NC_045435.1, from coordinate 183,920,409 downwards.
ACGTATCATTGGGAAATGCTACGGAAAATCTAATACTGGAAATCAGACATAAGAAAGGAGATTCCTGTATGGGTGGGAGTGTGGAGGTGTTGGGGTAGGCTCACATGTGTATGAATAGAATATTGCCATTTCCACTGAAGACAGAGCCAAAGCAAACTGACTTTAATTGAGGCCAGTGGCTCACACCTGTAATCCCAGCACTTTGGGAGGCCAAGGCAGGTGGATCACCTGAGGTCGGGAGTTCGATACCAGCCTGACCAACATGGTGAAACCCCGTCTCTACTAAAAATACAAAAAATTAGCTGGGTGTGGTGGTGCATGCCTATAACCCTAGCTACTCGGGGGACTGAGGCAGGAGAATCACTTGAACCCGGGAGGCAGAGGTTGCAGTGAGCCGAGATCATGCCATCGCACTCCAGCCTGGGCAACAAGAGCGAAACTCTGTCTCAAAAAAAAAAAAGTTGCATAAGGAGGCCTTTCGAACAATCTAAGGTGTGAAACTCAGAAAGAGTTCTCAAAGAGAGCTTGGGAAATCAAATCTTAAAGAAAAATCAGAGGAGAGGTTTCAGCAGAGGGCTTTGCCAAGGTCTTCCCAGCCCATTAGCTCTCCAACACACTTCTGTACTAGGTTGGCTGTCCCATCAGGCATCTTCCTCCTGGCTTTGTGGCCTGGGCTGGTTCTAGTTCCCCTTACTTTCACTCTGACTCATAGCCAAAGCAAGATTGGGACAAGTGAAATTCCTAGTTGCCCACTGTTTTATTACTAGTAGTTAGATGACAATTTGCATAGTGGTAATGTGCTTTAGAATGAGTTTTATTTGCAATTATTTTGAGGTACACTTGCTGTTGCCCCATTTTTAAGATGGAAATGCAACACTGAGAGAGATGAGGGCAAAGTCAGAGATGGCACTAGAATGCATAGACTCCCCGCTCTAAGGCCTTAATTTGGTCCTCTTATATCTATGTTACTGTAAGTACTATGAAGCCTTAAAAGGTCCTCATTTAAGAAATATGAGAAATAGAGTATGAAGGTGAAAGACACAGGAAAACCAGTAGTCTACACACCAGATAACTTTGCTATGCAGATTTCAGAGCTGGAAAGAGAATATAGAAAATCCACCTGATGCTTTAAACATTTGGTATTATTAGAATCATTGTGACAAAGGTGAAAATGGTTTTTGGCCTATACCAAAGTTTGTGACTGGGGTTCCTGGGGCTGTGCAGCTGTGAGTATGTTTAATACTTTCTTCCTTGGAAAGCCCATAATGGCTTAGGGAAGAAAGATATGCAGGAGTGGTATTCAGAGGCCTGGGTTCCTGTCCTAACAATGCCATGAACTTGCTATGGGATTTGGTTAAGTCCTTTCCAGCTCTGGGCCTTCTCTGTGCTGAGGCAAGTCTGGAGGGGATTGGGGAGCAGCAGATGTGGTTAGTTTACAGGTAGACAGTCTCTTTCTGCTCCTATGGCAGTGAATGGGTCAGTTCACTGTAGACAGTGGACATGTGGCAGGTGCTGTGCAAAGTGGGGTCTCAAAGCCTAGGGAAAATCGTGGGTGTCAGAATAGTCCAGTGTTACCAGATCACAACCAGCATCACCATGATACAACAGCAGATATGCAGCAAATACCTGCTATAGGAATGCTTTACTGAACTAGCTAGAATTAGGTTCAGCTGTGAGCAACAAAGACCTGAAAAATAATAGCTTGGACAAAGATAGAGGTAGAGTTCTCCATCACTGTAACTTCACAGATAAGCCCTAATCCCCAGAACCTGTGAAAACGTTACATTCCACGGCAAAGGGGAATTAAGGATGAAGATGGAATTAAGGTTGTTAATAAACTGACTTTAACCTAGAGAGGTTATCCTGAATTTTCTAGGTTGGACCAGTGTAAACCCAAGTGTCCTTAAAAGTGAAAGAGAGAATCAGAAGCGAGACCGTGATGTTAGCATGAGAAAGATCGGGTCTACGTTGTTAGCTTTGAAGATAGAAGAAGCCATGATTTGAGAAACGTGGGCAGTTTTTAGAAGCTGGAAAAAGTAAGGAAACATATTTTCCCCTATAGCCTCCAGAAAGGAATGCACCCTGCGGATACACTAATCTTAGCCCGGTAAGATCCCTGTCAGGCTTCTGTACTATAGAACTACAAGACAAAAAAGAATTTTGTTGCTTTAAGCCACTAAGTTTGTGGTAATTTCTCAGAACAACAATAAAGATGTAATACAATGGCCGAAAAGACATCTGAGATAAGCAACTTGAGGAAGGTAGCTTGAGTTCCATCAATTGGAGACCCATGCTCCTTCTTGTTGCTCTACTGCGTGATTTCTATTTGCAAGGCCACCTTGAGGAAAAAAATGACTCCTGGAGCTTCAACCATTTGGTCTGCAGTCTGAGTAGATGAAAAGATGAAGAAAAGAGAAGGTCTCTCCCTAAGAACAGTTTCTGAAAGTCACGCATATATCTGCTGATTTCTCACTAAACATGCCTTGGTCACACACATCAGCCAAACTGCAAAAGAAGCTAGGAAATCCAGTCTTTTAGCTGACACGGTTTGTGCCCAGCCAAAATCCAATATGGTTAACCGAAGTAGAGAGTGGATGCTGGGAGGCAAAGAGCCAACTCTGGCAAATAATGAGTCTTTCTCCCTCCCTTTCTCTCTCCCTCTCAAACAACAGTTTTATTTTTTTAATTTATTTATCTATTTATTTTTTTTTTGTTGTTGTTGTTTTGAGACAGAGTTTCACTCTTGTCTCCCAGGCTGGAGAGCAATCTCAGCTCATTGCAACCTCTGCCTCCCGGATTCAAGCGATTCTCCTGACTCAACCTTCTGAGTAGCTGGGATTACAGGCACCCACCACCACCCCCAGCTAAATTTTGTATTTTTAGTAGAGATGGGATTTCACCATGTTGGCCAGGCTGGTCTCAAACTCCTGACCTCAGATGATCCACCTGCCTTGGCCTCCCAAAGTGCTGGGATTACAGACGTGAGCCACTACACCCGGCCCAAACAAATATTTTTAAAGATCTGAGTTCTAATCTCAAAATCTGCTTTTGATGCATAATGAGAAAGCATGTAGATGCTTGTTTACTCATTTGTGTGTCTTTTACTTATCTTCCAACCCTTTTTCCTTGGCCTAATCCACACTGTCAGCATTCCTCTCCACTTGGCTGCCTTTGAGAGCTTATCACTCTCCCCCTTGATCACCACTCTCTTTGTTCTGGCAGAAGCTCATGACCTCTCATCTGGATTCTTTCTGAAGCATTTGGCACTCTGTTGATGTAGATGGAATAGGTTTCACTATCCCTAATTTCTTCCAAATGAGGAATGTGAAGCTTAGGGAGGCAGAATGACTTGCCCAAGGTCATAGCTGATAAATAGTAGGGTAGCAATGTTGAAAGGCGCTTGGCTGTGTGTTGGCTGTCTAATGTTACCAGAGTCCCTTTCCACTGCTAACCAGACTTCTTGATGGGAAATGAATTTGCTGATGATAGTCTGGGAGAAGTTTTCTAACTTCTCAAAGATTGTGGTAATTTTTTTTTTTTTTTGGAGACGGAGTCTTGCTCTGTCAGCACGTTGGAGTACAGTGGCGTGATCTCAACTCACTGCAACCTCTGCCTGCCAGGTTCAAGTGATTCTCCTGCCTCAGCCTCCAGAGTAGCTGGGATTACAGGCGCCCACCACCACATCCAGTTAAGTTTTTGTATTTTAGCAGAGATGGGGTTTCACCATGTTGGCTAGGATAGTCTCGATCTCGTGACCTCATGATCCACCAGCTTCAGCCTCCCAAAGTGCTTGGATTACAGGCGTGAGCCACTGCGCCCAGACCAAATTGTGGTGATTTATAATCTACTACTATAGAGTGCTAAGCAGAGAGGGTAGAGGTGGGAGAAGAAGAGATAGGAAACAGCAGGAGGGGTGACTATAAGGTGAGCATCCTCATTCTTAGTACCTGGGTAAATACATTGGGATTTTCTTTTTTTTTTTTTTGAGGCGGAGTCTCGCTCTGTCGCCCGGGCTGGAGTGCAGTGGCCGGATCTCAGCTCACTGCAAGCTCCGCCTCCCGGGTTTACGCCATTCTCCTGCCTCAGCCTCCCGACTAGCTGGGACTACAGGCGCCCGCCACCTCGCCTGGCTAGTTTTTGTATTTTTAGTAGAGACGGGGTTTCACCGTGTTAGCCAGGATGGTCTCGATCTCCTGACCTCGTGATCCGCCCGTCTCGGCCTCCCAAAGTGCTGGGATTACAGGCTTGAGCCACCGCGCCCGGCCTTTTCAAATGAAATTTCTCTATAAGTCCAGCCCCTATCCCATCCCCACTAGCACCAAGGTCTCTGTTTCTTTATTCCCAGGGTAGACACGTTGGAATTATCTTTTATTCTCCCCTCTCTCACCCATCCCTTTACTCTGCCCCCTGCCATCTAGTTATTGCCAAATTCTCAGGACTATAAATCAGCAATGCCTCTTCTATCCACTTCCTTCTTGCCATCCCCACTGCCACTGACTGCTCTTCTTCTGTTTTATATTTTGGTAGCTGCCCAAAGGTCCACCTTCCTTCTGTCTGTTCTTCCCTCCTTCTTTCCTGCAACGCTGCTAAACAAATCTTTTTGAAATACGTAGCTAATAATTCCACTGCCCAGAAAAGTTCAGTGGCTCTCCCGTGACTTCACAACAGAGGGCGTCCCCTGCCCTTTCCTGCTTTGTTGTCCTTGTTCACGCAGTACCCTTCAAATGGAATCCCCTTCCCCTGCTGCCATTCAATATCCAAATCATATGCAACTTTCGACATTGAGCACAAATGGTTCTTTATCCATAAAATCTTCTTTGATATCTTCCCACCACACCTAGGCTGGAAACAATTCCTCCTCTTCCTTTTAGACTCTCCAAAATCTTTTTTTTTTTTTTTTATTTTTTTTTGAGACAAAGAGTCTCACTCTTTCATCCAGTCTGGAGTGGAGTGGGGCGATCTCAGCTCACTGCAACCTCCGCTCCCTAGGTTCAAGCAATTGTCCTGCTTCAGCCTCCCCCAGTAGTTGAGACTACAGGTGCATGCCACCACGCCCGGCTAATTTTTGTATTTTTAGTACAGACAGAGTTTCGCCATGTTGGCCAGGTTGGTCTTGAGCTCCTGACCTCAGGTGATCTGCCCTCCTCAGCCTCCCAAAGTGCTGGGATAACAGGCATGACCACCGCTCCCGGCCCAAAATTTTATTTTTCTCCTTGTAACTGTATATTTAGCTGCCTAATTATTTGGCTATGGTCTACTTCCATCAAGTCCTGTGTAAGTTCCATAATGACATATACCATGTCTTTTTTGGTCACAGTTGTATGACTAGGACAGAGTGTCTGTGACCCAGTGTAATCATAAGTTTTGTGTCCAATCAAAGTTCATAAGGGGAATTCAGAATATCTTGAAAACCTGCTAAAATGATTCCAATAGTAATGCTTTTTTACCCCCACCTTTTCAGGCTGACCCCGATGAGGGCTACAGTATTCACTTTCTATCTTCCATTAAAGTTATTTGAATGTGGGCGCCTCTCTGCAGTCTAGACTAAACTCTTAAAGAACTGGACCTTACCTAATTTATCTGTTTCTCTACCCATCCTGCCATACTACTCACGGCCCCCCACCCAACTTTGACCACATCATGAATTCAGGAAGTAAACAATGAATGAAGTGAATGCTATGGAGGATGACATTTTGTAAATGTAAGAAATGTGGCCTTCCTTTTGGTGTTTTAGTCATGAAGTCCTTGCCTATGCCTATGTCCTGAATGAACAGGCAACATACAGAATGGGAGAAAATTTTTGCAAAAATCTACCCATCTGACAAAGGGCTAATATCCGGAATCTACAAAGAACTTAAACAAATTTACAAGAAAAAATCAAACATCCTCATCAAACAGTGGCCAAAGGATATGAACAGACACTTCTCAAAAGAAGACATTTATAGAGCCAACAGACACATGAAAAAATGCTCATCATCACTGGTCGTCAGAGAAAAGCAAATCAAAACCACAATGAGATACCATCTTATACTAGTTAGAATGGCCATCATTAAAAAGTCAGGAAACAACAGGTGCTGGAGAGAATGTGGAGAAATAGGAACGCTTTTACACTGTTGGTGGGACTGTAAACTAGTTCAACCATTGTGGAAGGCAGTGTGGCGATTTCTCAAGGATCTAGAAATAGAAATGTCATTTGACCCAGTGATCCCATTACTGGGTATATACCCAAAGGATTATAAATCATGCTACTATAAAGACACATGCACATGCATGTTTATTGCGGCACTATTAACAATAGCAAAAACTTGTAACCAACCCAAATGTCCATCAATGATAGACTGAATTAAAAAATGTGGCAAATATATACCATGGAATGCTATGCAGCCATAAAATGTATGAATTCACGCCCTTTGCAGGGACATGGATGAAGCTGGAAACCATCATTCTGAGCAAACTATCACAAGGGTAGAAAACCAAACACTGCATGTTCTCACTGATAGGTGGGAATTGAACAATGAGAACACTTGGACATAGGAAGGGGAACATCACACACCGGAGCCTGTTGTGGGGTGGGGTATAGGGGATGGTTAACATTAGGAGAAATACCTAATGTAAATGACGAGTTAATGGGTGCAGCACACCAACATGGCACATGTATACATATGTAACACACCTGCACGTTGTGCACATGTACCCTAGAACTTAAAGTATAACAAAAGAAAAGAAAGAAAGGAAGAAAGAAATGTTGCCTTCCTTTGCCTAAAGCAAGCTTGGCTTTGGAATATTTAGACAGTTCAATCCCTTACCTCTGCCAGAGAGAGTTCTTTTGATAAAGAGAATACTTGGTTATATTTTTAAAAAGTTTCAAAGCAAGGTCCAAACATTTCAAAAAGCAAGCAGATGGGCCCTGCAGGTAGCACTCACTGACTAACTAGGATGCTTTCAACTGCCTGTGCTAAAATTGGTGCTAGGGGCTAATGTCTTGCTTGTCTTGCCTCATTAGAAAGTCTTTCTCTTTCTAAGATGTGTTTCAGGGAAAAAAAAGAGAAATGAGGGGGAGAAAAAAAGACAGTGCAGGGTTCCCACTGGAGGGAACTGGATCTAGAGATGAAGCATGTAGTTGAAGACCAGACTGATCATTTCACCTTTTATCTCTTTATTACTGCTCCACACTCCCATGTCAAGCGTCAAGCTGCATTTCCTCTGAGGATCCTTCCAAAGAAAAGAGCTTGCCCTTTTTTTGTTGTTGTATTTTTTTTCACCGCCCCTCAGCTTCCAAAGGCGTTTCTGATCTCTTTAGCTAGAACTAGCTGAGGAGGGCCACGACCTCTTTCTTTCCTGCTGCTCTGAGGAGGAGCGGAAAGTGGAGTAGGTGATGGGCAGGTGACCTACCTTACAGCAGGAGTGGGGGAGTGCTTTGCCCAAATTAGCATCACAGAGAGAGTTCCGAGGCTTTCCTTCCCACCAGATTCTGGCGTCAGTCTGGTGAGCAGCGGCAGTCTAAAGCTGAGGCTGTGGGGATGCAGGACAGCGGTGGAAGTAGTATCGTAGTTAAGTTACCATTCTACACACTGAGGGAAGACAGAGGGAGGAGGCCAACACTGTAGTGAGTGAGAGCTAAGAGTGGATCACCCTAAATCCACACACATGGACATCTACTGAAGCCATGGTCCAGAGCTGGCTTGGGGTCTTAAAAAACTGGCTTGGAAAGGAGCATTTGTTACTGATTTTCCTCTAAGAGGATGAATTGAGAATTTATCCATTCACTTGGACAAAGCATAGCTGTAATCTTTGTGCTTCCTTTTGTTGAAATAACACTGAGTTCAGAGTTGCTTGGGTATTGGCACATTGATCTCAACCTCATTTCTCTCTCTCTCTCTCTCTCTCTCAGAGAATAACACTGAATTAAAAGGCAACTCAAGTCCTGCCAAGAAGGACTGTGATTATCTGATCCAGGGGCCCTGGTCATACTAAGAATTATTGGCCACTCTCGACCTTTCTCTGTTAAAACATTGACAAAAAGAAAAGACATCTAGTTTAAAACTGGGACTTCAATGCTGGTGTGTGAAAAAGTGTAGACCATGTTAATTGAACAACAAATATTTCCCCTTCTTCATGAAGAAATGACAGGGAGATGGGAGCAGGAGTTTCTACCTCAACATACCACAGTGCCCTCCCTAGAGAAATGACTCCTACCAGCAGATATTGGACCAGGGAAAGGCATATGCACTCCACAGATACACAGCACACAGACATACCACCCCTCTAGCAAAGGACATCACAGAAGAGCTCTAACAGAAACAAGAGACTATCAGAAGAACCTAGGAGGATTCTTTACCCCATCTATGGACGTGTACCAAGTCTGGAATGACTTCTCCCCATCTGTAGATGAGCAAAGAGTAAAAGCTCTGATATGAGGTTTTTTTAAAAAAATGTTGGTCATGTAAAAAGAAAGACTATTCCATTCAAGATGCAGAGAGAAGACACATATTTGGAAAAGACTAACTGGTGAGCCTACAGTAGCCATTCCTGGTATTCAGTCATCTTTCACATATATGTGAACCCTGGAGTCAGTGCCTGCAGAGAGGCAAATGAATTCATAATCTGGAATGCAGGCTGCTTTCACTAGACAAGACCCTTGCTCTCTGAACAGGTGTGCCCTTCATCTAGTGCAATAGGTACATATTCCTGGGAAACGCCAGGCCTGAGGAAGTGAGCATTACTGAACTCACCAATTACCTCTTCTCAGTGTTTGTCAGAAACCAAATGTCCTTCTCACCTCATCTCATCTTGTCTAAGCCTCCTGTCTGAACCTGCTTTCATTTGATACTAGTTATTCATACCTCTACATTAATTTTTATTATTGACCCTCTCCCAAAGGATTTACCCTCTAAGACTTGTCATTCTTTTGAGGTGAAAGACTCCTATTAAAGGGATTCTGGGCATTCATCATTAAGAACCAGGACTACTTGTGTTAACTTGGAAATTACACAATATGAGGTAGTTGCCTATGTAGATATCACACAAAATAATGATCCTTTTTGTTCATGCATTTTAATAATGGTTGTCCTCAGACTTTGGTGTGTATCACCACCTCCCAGGGAGCTTGAATGCTAGGGTCTCACTGTCTGAGTTTTAGTCAGTATATCTGGAGTTGGTTTCCAGAATCTATTTACCTTTAGAGGTTTCTAGATACTCCTGATCATTAGTCTGATATGAGAATCACTGATCTACTGTTTTTTTCTTCTCTGATGCACCTTAAGAATATGCTAGCACTCACACTATTCACAATAGTAAAAAAGTAGAAGCAGGCTGGGCACAGTGGCTCATGCCTGTAATCCCAGCACTTTGGGAGACCGAGGCGGGCCGATCACCTGAGCTCAGAAGTTCAAGACCAGCCTGGTCAATATGGTGAAACCGTGTTTCTACTAAAAATACAAAAATTAGCCGGGCGTGGTGGCGGGCGCCTGTAATCGCAGCTAGTTGGGAGACTGAGGCAGGAGAATCGCTTGAACCTGGGAGGCAGAGGTTGTAGTGAGCCAAGACCACGGCACTGCACTCCAGTCTGGGCAGCAAAAGTGAAACTCCATCTCAAAAAACAAAACAAACAACAACAACAAAGTAGAAAAAACTGAAATGTCTATCGATGTCTGAATGAATAAACAAACTGTGGCATATACATGCAATTGAGTACTATTCAGCCATAAAAAGCAATACAGTGTTGATACACAATACAACATGGATTAACCATGAACAAATTATGCTACATAAAATAAGCCTGACATAAAAGGTCATGCATTGTGTGGTTCCATGTATATGATATACCTAGACTAGACAAGTAAGCCCACAAAAGCAGATTGGTAGTTACCAGGGGCTGTGGGAGGAGAGACGGGGTATAAATCTTAATGGGTTTGGGGTTTTCTTTTGGGGTCTTGAAAATGTTTGGAACTAGACAGAAGTGTTGGTTGCACAACACTGTGAATGTACTAAATGTAACTAAAGTTGTTTGCATTAATACAGTTTATTTTATGTTATATGAGTGTCACATCCACGATCTCATTTAGTCTTTATAAAACCCTTGGGAGGGAGATATATGCACACCCATATATATAAATAAACAATGTTCACATGCCACCTTTCACTTGGGTGTCACTTTTAAGGGAAGCTTGTGTTATCAAAATGTAATTTTATTGTCAAGAATGGCATGATTTTTTCCCCATTAATTCTTATCTTGATTTAAAAATACAAATCTATAATAAACTGGAGTTGTTTTGTTTTGTTTTTGAGACAGAGTCTCACTCTGTTGCCCAGGCTGGAGTGCAGTGATGTGATCTCAGTTCACCACAACCTCCCTCTCCCAGGTTCAAGCGATTCTCATGCCTCAGTCTCCCAAGTAGCTGGGACCACAGGCACCCGTGACCACGTCTGACTAATTCTTGTATTTTTTAGCTGAAACAGAACTTTACCATGTTGGCCAGGCCAGTCTTGAACTCCTGACCTCAAGTGATCCACCCTCCTCAGCCTCCCAAAGTGCTGGGATTACAGGCGTGGGCCACCACAGCCGGCCTTTTCTTGTTGTTGTTGTTGTTTTCTAATTGCCAGAGCGGTGGCTTGGTAACGTGAAGCAAGTAGAATTGTTCTTAAGATGTATTTGTGTGGACAGCTGATGCTGGATAGGGAGCCCTGGAGGTGTTATTCTGGAGTTTGAAGAAGAATCCATGGAATGTGTATAATCATAACCCAGTCTGATCACCAAGAAAGTGCCCAGAATTTAGGGAAAAAAAGACAAGGAATATTCAGATCCTGCTGCAAGAAAGAACTAAGTAGTCCTCACAGGAAATTCTTTTTGACAGAACCCACCAAGCTGAAGGGAAATCCTTGTTTTAGGATTATTTGAAATCCTTGTTTTTTTATTTGTTTTTTTTGTTTGTTTGTTTGTTTTGTTTTGAGACGGAGTCTCGCTCTGTTGCCCAGGCTGGAGTGCAGTGGCTGGATCTCAGCTCACTGCAAGCTCCGCCTCCCGGGTTTACGCCATTCTCCTGCCTCAGCCTCCCGAGTAGCTGGGACTACAGGCGCCCACCACCTCACCCGGCTAGCTTTTTGTATTTTTAGTAGAGACGGGGTTTCACCCTGTTAGCCAGGATGGTCTCGATCTCCTGACCTCGTGATCCACCCGTCTCGGCCTCCCAAAGTGCTGGGATTACAGGCTTGAGCCACCGCGCCCGGCCTTGAAATCCTTGTTTTAAGGTGTGTTAGTATCCTGTTGCTGCTGTGACAAACTACTACAAATTTTGTGACTTAAAACAACAAATGCAGCTGGGCGCAGTGGTTCATGCCTGTAATCCCCACACTTTGGGGGGCCAAGCAGGCGGATCACCCGAATTTAGGAGTTTGAGACCAGCCTGGCCAACATGGGGAAACCCCGTCTCTACCAAAAATCCAAAATACAAAATTAGCCAGGTGTGGTGGCATGTATCTGTAATCCCAGCTACTTGGGAGGTTGAGGCAGGAGAATCGCTTGAACCCTGGAGGTGGAGGTTGCAGTGAGCTGAGATTGTGCCATTGCACTCCAGCCTGGGCAAAAAAAGCAAAACTCCATCTCAAACAAACAAACAAACAAACACATATCGTCATATAGTCCAGGAGACCAGGAGTCTAAATTGGGTAGGTAAGACTGTGTTCCTTCTGGAGGCTCTAAGGGAGAATCTACTTGCCTTGAAGTTCTGGGGACTGCCCCCATTTCTTGACTTCTGGCCCCACATCTCTCAGACCTCGGCTTCTATTGTCACATCTTCGTTTCCGATGCTGACCTTTTGCCTCCCTTTCTCTTATAAGAACCCTTATGATTACACTGGACCCAATCCAGGAGAGTCTCCCCACCTCAAGATCCTCCACTGAGTCACATCTGCAAAGGCTCATTTGCTACTTAAGGTAATGTACCCACAGGGTTGGGGGTTGAGAACATGGGACTCTATGGGCACCATTATTCTGCCTATCAGAGAAAGTGAAGCTTTGGAAACTGTAATCATAAAGGTGACCATGTATTTTCTTCCAAGGCTGTTCATCCTCAGAACACAGCTTCTGTGATGGTCACTGTATAGTCTTAGCCACTCATACCAGAGACCTTAGTGTCATCTTCAAATTCATTCCCTCTGCCTTCCCAGTCTGTATTTAATTTTCAATCAAGTTCAAAGCCCTATTAATCAAAAAATAAATAAAATAACAATTGCGAAAGATTTAATATTTAAATATTTTAAAAATAGTATAAAACTGATGGAGAAAAGAGTTTCTCTTTTCCCCTAGTTCTTTTTCTCAAAGGTACATTTGTAACAGTTACTATGAAATTGGCTACAAATCACAGAGACTACAAATAAAAGATGCTTGAACAGGATAGAAACATTTTTCTACTTAAAAATATCCAGGGAAAATAGTCCAAAGTTGATGTGGTATCCTATCCTACAAATTGCTCAAGAACCAGTCTCCTGGCTGGGCACAGTGGCTCACGCCTGTAATCCCAGCACTTTGGGAGGCCAAGGCGGGTGGATAACCTGAGGTTGGGAGTTCGAGACCAGCCTGGCCAACATTTTAGACTCCACTAAAAACACAAAATTAGCCAGGAATGGTGACACATACCTGTGTCCCAGCTACTCGGGAGGCTGAGGCAGGAGATCGCTTGAACCCAGGAGGCGGAGGTTGCGGTGAGCCAAGATTGCGCCATTACACTCTAGCCTAGGCAACGAGGGCGAAATTCCGTCTCAAAAAACAAACACACAAATGAAACCAGTCTCCTGTGAGTCTTGTCTCTCTGTCTTCCCTAAAGTGTGGACCTTACACTCGTGATGGTGACTATAGTTCCAATGCTAATGTTTAGCATTCCAGATATCAGGATAACAAAACTGACAAAGGAGTACACACATTATCTTTTAAGCAAGGTTATCAGGAGATGCTACACAACCTTCTGTTTACATTCTAGTGGTCAAATTTTATCACATGGTCACTCGTAGTAGGAAGAGATACATATGGGTGTCTTATTTGTTTAAAGTACGTATCCTGGCTGGGCGCTGTGGCTCATGCCTGTAATTCCAGCACTTTGGGAGGGAGAGGCAGGAGGATCACCCGAGGTCAGGAGCTCAAGACCAGCCTGACCAACATGTTGAAACACTGTCTCTACTAAAAATACAAAAATTAGCTGGGCCTGGTGGTGGATGCCTGTAATCCCAACTACTCGGGAGGCTGAGGCAGGAGAATCACTTGAACCGGGGAGGTGGTGGTTGCGGTGAGCTGAGATCACACTATTGCACTCCAGCCTGGGCAATAAGAGTGAAACTCTGTCTCAAATAAATACATAAATAAAGTACATATCTTTATTTTAGTTAAACATGTGGAATCACCTTGCTATACTCTTTGCATTCTTGCTCAAACTACCTTGCACACACAGCCGTACTTATTTAACAGTTGAATGGTATTTCACTGTATGCATTTGCAGTCATTGAATTGTTTGGTGTTTAGCTGATCGTCTCCCGTCTTCTTTCTCTCCACACTGCAATCCTGCAGTGAATATCCTTCACCATCCCTCTGACGTCCTTTCTGAATGGTACCTTGTCTGTTGTCCTTTATTTAAGCCTGGGTTTCCCAGAAGTCAAAGCTAAGGGAGAGGAACTATGTCATTTTATATTCCTAGGGAATCCCATCCCAGGTAACAGGAGTGAGCAAAACAGGAATGGAGGGAGAGTCAACATAAAAATGTTTATCGAGCTGATGATTGTTAAATAATACTGATTACTCAACCAATGGAACGATATCTCTAAGCAGCCTTAAAACCACATCTAATGATCACCCATTAATAGAGATAGGGGAGAGAAAAGAGAAGGAGCTTATCTCCTGACTTCTGTCTCCCAATCATTAGAGGTCTACTCCACAGGGTGTTAAATCCCTTCTAGTCTGTGCATTCGTGTTCAGGAATGCTGACCCAGACTTGCATCAATGTTAATAAGGAAGGCCTGGGGTCGGAGGTGAGTGGCGTGCCGTGTGAACAAGAGACTGCCGGTTTGTACCTACAAAGCTCATCAGAATCCACAGAGTTGCGTGATGTCAAGGGGAACTGCCCTGGTACAAGGGGTGGACTATATCAAATATCTATCATTCTTCCCTGCAGATCAGTTCATTCTTCTTATTACTGGTTCTATTACTACAACAGGGAATCATCTCTGTGAGAAGATGCCCTCACTTCTTTTTTATGAGGGGAAACAAAAGTTCAGTTACAGTCTGCTTCAAGATGATCTTGAGGCCAAGAACGAGATTAATTATGCTCTTAATCACTTTTTATAGACGTTCCTCCCTAGGCCAGCACATCAGCTGTTCTGGTTCGCTTACCTGGTGGAGTGACCATCTGCGTATCTGATTTTAGCATCACAGTGTGCCCTTCATTAGACTCCCTAGCCACACTCAAGCTACCGCTACCTTAGTTCATTAGTTCATTAGTTCAGGTCTGCTTCATTTCTTGACTGGCTTTTTTGTTTGTTTGTTTGTTTTTTGACTGAGCCTAGCTATGTTGTCCAGGTTGGAGTGCAGTGGTGACATCTTGGCTCACTGCAACCTCTGCCTCCTGGGTTCAAGTGATTCTCGTGCCTCAGTCTCTAGAGTAGCTGGGATTGCAGGCACACACCACCATCTCCAGCTAGTTTCTGTATTTTTAGTAGAGACAGGGTTTTGCCATATTTCCCAAGCTGGTCTCCAACTCCTGGCCTCATGTGATCCACCTACCTCTGCCTCCCAAAGTGCTAGGACTATAGCTGGGACAAAGTGCTGGGACTATAGGCGTGAGCCCAGCCAATGGCAATAGCCTTTTAACAGATCCCCATCTTTCATATTTTCATCTCTCCATTCCATACTCATGATTTTCACCAGATGGAAATTTATAAAATGACAGTTTGGTTCATGTGATACTCCACACAAAAATGGCCTCCTATTGCTCATGCTATGAGCAAAAGCCCCAATTTAAGGCCCTTGTTCATTATTTAACTGAGTGCCCAGCACCAGCGCATCCTTCACACTTCCTCTAATCTCATGTACTCTAATCCCAGATAACCACTCTGGTTCTAGGCTTTCCTGTTGCCGTGACTTTTCCGACGCCCTTTCTATCATGTGCGTGCATGTCCAAACCCTACTTATCTTCCAAAGCCAGCACAAAAAGTCACCAACATGGAACTTGGGGATGGAGTCAGTAGGAAATTGAAGACAGGCAATCAGAACCATTGCAAGGTAAACAGGGAGGCAAGTCAATAGCCAGTTTAAAGACCTCTTATCCTATGTCTGAGTATCCTATTTTCTCCAACACCCAACCCATAATGTTTTTCCATGATTTTTTTATTTAACATCAATCTTTGTTTTACTATTACACTCATTGTTTTAGGTCAAAGACTTCAGAATCAGTAACAAGTTTAACTTGTTGAAAATTAATCTGTAATATGTTAGACTGAACAAAATAAAAATGACTTTTGTGAATTCTTTTGGTTACATTAGGGAAATCACAATAATATGCTTTCATATTTAATTGGGTACGTCACCTAAACAACTTTAGGTCTAATTGTTTAGATGGATCAACTCAAAAGAGGGACTTGAAAAACTTTACATATGTGTACTGGGCAATAAGTCACATGTTTTAGAATTTTTCATGAGAGCTTATTAAACAAATATAGCAACAGCTATTTACAGGTTAACAGGCACTGTGTTATAACAAGCATATTGTAGGCACTGTGCTAGGTGCAGAGAATACAGTTATGAATGAGACACGTGCTTTGCCACCAAGGAACTTAAACGCTAATCAAGAAGATAGATAAGTGAGTAGGAAGTCAATTATAGGAGGATTAATGGCACTATGGGACTACATTAGTGGGCTAGCAAGGGGAGAGGGATATATGATGGATAGGGGATTAGAGAAAAATGGCATGTGAGCTGAGTCAAAGAGTAGATCTCTGCGTCAAACATTCATTCATCTGTTTCTTTAGTCATTACATGATCATTCACTATTGTTCCTTCATTCGGTTGGAAGCCGTAACAGACACTCTTGGTGGATCTAATGCTCATTTCCAGTCTTCTTATTCCTAATCACCTTCAAAACAAGGGTGGCCATTTGACCCAATTCTGGCCAATAAGGCAAAAAGGTAAAACTGCTGCAGGGACGGATCCTCAGTAACATTTTACTCCCTGACATGGATACGACCGTTTTTCTTTCTTTTTTCTGTTCACTGGATTGCACGGATGATGACTGGAGCTTCTGCAGCCAGAATACAATCAAGAGGAAAAAGTACAGAGGGTTTCCACTGAATAGAGTTGGAACAAGTGTATTGTGTCTCTGAACTAGCACCAGCAATCATCTGTCTCTGAATATCTTATGTGAAAAAAGTAAACTTCCGTTTGTTCAAGCTGCCGTGGTTCACTTTTTCTGTTATGTGCAACTGAAAATATTCCTAACACATTTTGGACTTTTGGCTGGGACTTTTGTTGGGTGGTCTCTTAATAAAGTTGTCTGTTGCAAATAACTTAAAAAGGAAAGCCCATGACAAAGGAGCAGGTGATAATACCTCTTCAGTTACTCCTCTTCCCTCAGTGAGTGAGGCACTGAGATTTATAACGGAGATTGGTATGCCAGTTATTGGTGTCTGGCCCCCTGTCTCAGCACCATCGTATATTTCCTTAATGAAGTGTGAGACCAGGACTCCATAAATTCACATAGTAGCAGAAGCGGGCAGCAGCTCGTCAGCAAGGCTATTCAGAGAGCCCAGCATCACTCTTTGCGTATTAGAGAAGTTCACAGCCAGTTAAAAATAGGCTTGGAGAGAAATCGCTTTTAGACCACAGCTCATTTTGGATTTCTCTGGAGCCCCATTCTGGGCCACAGTGTATTTCCTTTTTCCTTTCGTTCTAGTAAGAGTACTCAGGCAGTTCAGAGACAATAGATGCATGGTTATCTTTAGTTCTGTTGTACACAGAAAGCAGAACTATGAAAAAAACAACAGTAACTTATTGGGCACATGAACTGTTGCAGCTTTTTAATAAATGGCAACACCCACTGAGCCTTTACGAGGGGCCAGGCTCTGTGCTTTAAATCCTCAAAACAACCTGGTGAGAAAAATACTATTAATAACCTCATATCCCTGGTGAGGAACCTATGATTCAGAGCAAATAAGCAAAGTACACTGCTATTAAGTAGCAGTATTGAAATTTGAACCCAGGTCTGTCTGATTCCATTCAGAGCCTGTCGTCTTAGTCTCCATTCATGCAAAGTCACACATGGCTTTCTGTGTCATTGATTTTGATCCTCAGAGGAGACCTGTGAAATAGGCAGGGCAAGGAAATAATCCCAATTTACTAGGAGAAAACCTAGGACCAGAGAAGTGAAAGAATTCTTTAAGGTCGACCAGTCCATGTGCAATAGAACTGGGACTTGAATCCCATCTTCTGGCTTTGAGTCCTGACGTTGCTCTCCCAGGGCAGGCTGAGTGCTGGAGCAGCTCAGTTATGAAAAAACACCCTGAAATTGTTTGTGGTTGACTTCTGAGTTTCAACACCCAACCCTATATCAAGAAACCAACTAACCTGGGGCTACCCTGATTTATTTAGGGTCTTTTAGAGATCAGTTTCTGCCTAGCACCTCTATTGAATGATATTTGGTATTTTCATTTAAAATTTCAAATATAATATTTCAAATTTAACCGTCCTTCAAATGATGGCAAGAGAGTGTGAGCTGGAGGGATCAATGTCTTTATCAGGGGCATGGCCAATTTAGCTGATAAAGTGAGTATAATCTCTCTTTGAACATTAAAATTATCCAGTGACAAGGAAGCTGACAATTAGCTTATAAGAGTTGAGTATAGGGATTTTGCGTGTGAATATTTTTTAAACACCTGAGTTTTGAAAAATAAAAGTGGCCTGCCCACATTTTCAAGCACAGTGGTAATCAAAAGAGAGCTCCATGGAGGTAATAATACCTTGTATTTTAAATACTGCTTGTCTTTGAAGAGCTCAAAGCACTCTATAATCATTTCCTTATTATGATTCTCAAAACTTCTGGGTGAAAAAGTTACAAAGTTTATATCTTAACAGTCTGGCCTCAGTTTCTTCTTTGGGAATTTGAGGAGAAAGACCAGGCTTCTAACAGCTCCATCAGTGCAAACACCTTTTCAACCTTCTCCCCACCTAGCTCTCTCCCATCTTCAAGGCCCCTGTCCCTGCAATCCGGCTACCCTACTTAGCCTCTTATTTTTTTCTAGATCTAACAGGTTAATGTCATTATATAGAAACATAGATTATTTTAATCAGGAGAGTTTCACACCAGTGAGCTGGAGGCTGAACAACTGGCTCGAGGTGGGAAGGGGGAGTGGCTCTTCAGTTACAGCAGTTTCATTTTTATCTGCTTTTATACATTGGGGGATCAGCATAAGATTTTATTTTTAAGAAGAATTTTGATGTTTAAAAAATTGCAATCTGGTCATTCAGTCCAGCTCCCTTATTTTACTGATAGGAAAACTAAGGCCCAGAACAAGGGAGTCACCTGTTTAAGGTCTCATCCCAGTTCCTGAGAGACCTGCCTGTCCGTGAACACTGATCCCTGGGTGCCAGTCCCGGGGGGTCTTGGCAGGCCACCAGGTGGCTTGTCCCCAGAAGTCACTTTCACAACAAAAGTCCCAAATGTAGACTAGTAACCATGGACTCATGCCTTGGGGGGCTTAAATGCACCTGGTCACAGAAACTTCCTCCCTTTTTAGAGTTAAAGGTACTCATTTTACCTGGGAACATTTGACTAGACCATGCAGAAAGAAACGAGTAGAATTAATATGTGCCATTTTCACCTAGTCCCAAAATGGTTCTCCACGTTAACTAGGTCATGAAGAAAAAAAGTGTAAGTACAAACATACACATATATTTATATAGCTATTGCCTTCCAGTGAGCTCAAAGCATATATATAGATATATATGTCATTAGTTCTGGGGGAAAGGAAAAGCAGTTATTGTCTGCCTCATTTTGCATGAGACAATTAAGGCAGAGAATAAATTGATCTTGACTCAAATCATGGCCTGGATTGGTGGTGTTGGTGCAGGGGTGTCTAAGCACTTGTTGTATCCTACTGTGCTCCAGGAGCAAAGTCTGGGAAGTTGAGGACCTGAGCTCTAGCCCTGTGTCAGGCTGCACCTGTGAGCAGGTGTTTCATTCCCTGAGTTTCAGCTTCTCCATATGGTAAACGAACAGAGGAGTGGCATTGATCTTTTTTTTTTCTGTGGCTCCTTTCTCTGCACTGGAAGTGATATTTGGAGGATTGAAAGGAGCAGAGCTGAGCCTGGAGCAGCCCACCTGAATGAGGTGTGTTTGCCCTCACTTCCTTAAGCCAAAGTATTCCAAACTTTGGGGAGTGTGCAATGTACACCCCCATGTAATAGTTTTGTTGGGGTCCTGGGCCAGACTACATACCAAGAGTTGGGACAGCTCCATAAAGGGAATCCGAGTCCCAGCTGCTATGTAATCCTGAGACTGAAAATGTGGATGGGGTGTGTTTATGTGGGTGTGGATGTGGGTGAATGGGGAGGAAGGAGTGTGCAGGAGCTTGTGGGTAGTGAGTGGTATATTGTGGGTTCAAGCTCTAAGTCATGGAGACGCCAGGAGTGATTCTCTTGGTGTGGAACTTGCCACCCGGGTTGCAAGAAGACAGGCTAGAAGCGAGATGGGTGCTCTGTTAGGGACACACATGGTAGTCTGGGAATGAGCAGTAGTTTTAAGCTATTCTTGGCCTTCTTTCTCATTTTCACTAGAATGCCAGTTACCTCCTTAGAAGTTATCCCTGAAATTACTCCATGGACAATACACAAATGGGTAACAAACACATGAAAAGATGCTGAACATCATTAGTCACTAGAGAAATGCAAATCAAAACCGTAAGGTGGTACCCGTTCCCACCCACTAGAATGACTATAATAAAAAAACAAAATAAAACAAACAACCCAGAAAATAGCAAGTGTTGGCAAGGATATAGAGAAAATAAAACCTCATATTTCTGGTGGAGGCCAGGCACCTTGGCTCATGCCTGTAATCCCAGAACTTTGGGAGAGTGACGCTGGCAGATCACCTGAGGTCCAGAGTTCGAGACCAGCCAGGCCAACATGGTGAAACCCCATCTCTACTAAAAAATACAAAAATTAGCTGGGCATGGTGGGGCGTGCCTATAATCCCAGCTACTTGGGAGGCTGAGGCATGAGAATCTCTTGAACCTGAGAGACACAGGTTACAGTGAGCTGAGATTGCACCACTGCACTCTAGCATGAGTGACAGAGAGAGACTCTGTCTCAAAAAAAAATATATATATATATAATATGTATATAATATATATATTTTATATAATATAATATGCATATAATATATATATTTTATATAATATAATATATATATAGCCAGTGGGAATGTAAAATTTTCAGCCACGCAGAAAACAGCTGGCTCCTTAAAAACAGTTAAACAGGATAACCACATGACCCAGCAATTCCACTCCTAGGTGTATAGTTCAAAGAGCTGAAAATAGGGACTCCAACAGTTAATTGGTCACCAACGTTAATGGCAGGATTATTCGCAATAGTCAAAAGACAGAGGCCGGGCGCGGTGGCTCACGCCTGTAATCCCAGCACTTTGGGAGGCCAAGACGGGTGGATCACGAGGTCAGGAGATTGAGCCCATACTGGCTAACATGGTGAAACTCCATCTCTACTAAAAAATACAAAAATGAGCCTGGCATAGTGGCGGGCGCCTGTAGTCCCAGCTACTCGGAAGGCTGAGGCAGGAGAATGGCGTGAACCTGGAAGGCAGAGCTTGCAGTGAGCCGAGATCGCCCCACTGCACCCCAGCCCGGGCGACAGAGCAAGACTCCATCTCGGGGGGGAAAAAAAAGATGGAGAAAACCAAATGCCCATCAACAAATGAATAAATAAACAAATAGTGATAGACATCTACAATGTAATATTATTTAGTCAAAAGAAGGAAAGGAGTACTGTATCTTCAGAATCATGTATTAGATTAGACTAGGATTACAAATAAGAGAGAGGGAGTAAATTCTTTCCCTAATGATTGTGAAGTCCAAGGCGAGTATATAAAATGAGGTCCCTGGTCTATAGCTTGCCCCTTTTTCCTCCCTCCTAATTGCTTCTGCATTGTAATAACCTCACAGACATGCATGTGAGCCCCAGCCTAACTCCCAAGATCCGTCCACAACCCAGTCCCCACCCTTGCCCATCCCTACACCCTGCACACAGCTGCCTCTTGACCCAAGTGTGCACACACTAAAATCATGTTTTGTCCTCTTCAAGACAGACCTGGAGAAGCAAGGCCCTAAGAGTGGATTCAGGGCCATGTGGTCAGGGAATTCCGGAATCCTGGGTTTGCAGAGGATGGTCTAGAAGCTGAACATGACTCTGGGTGACTATGTTCCCTGGGCCCTGTAGACTCCTCACCCAGTAGAGAAGAGGAAACCTCGGGGAGAGATGGTCTGGGGCCTTTAATGTGCAAGTTCCAGGTCAAGAGTTGCTCTAGGTTAAAAGAAAGACTAGAAGGAACTATGATTTATTGAGCCGGGCCATGGCAGGACACTTTTTGTCTACTACTTGATCCTTATTCAATCTGAGAAAGTGTCATTTGCTCCATTTTACACTTGTCATGACATTGAAATGAATTCTCCAGGGTCACACAGTGAGTGAGTGTCAATGATTCTAAAGTCTGTATTCTGGCCGGGTGTGGTGGCTCATGCCTGTAATCCCAGAACTTTGAGAGGCAGAGGTGGGAAGATCGCTTGAACTTAGGAAGTTCGAGACCAGCCTGGGCAACATGGAGAAACCTCGTCTCTACCAAAAATATAAAAACTTAGCTGGGTGTGGTGACTCACACCTATAGTCCCAGCTACTTGGGAAGCTGAGGTGGGAGAATCTCTTGAACCCAGGAGGTAGAAGTTGCAATGAGTCCAGATGGCGCCACTACACTCCAGCCTGGGCAACAGAGCAAGATTCTGCCTCAAAAAAAAAAAAAAAAGAGAGAAAAAATTCTGTGTTCCTTTTAAGAGCGGTTCGCAGGATGACTAAAGAAGGCATCAGAAAATTCTAAGGACACTTCTGGACAGAAGTGGTATTATTTGCCGTCAGAAGTCAGTAATGCCATGTAGCATAAGTTCTTTCCCTAATGATTGTAGGCTTTTGTTCTTGGGTTTGTTTGGTAATGAGGAAGAGTCCTTTGCAGGTTGCCTCTGCTGCTCTGCTCAGGGGCCACCCAGATCATGATGTATGGTGTTCCTAGCAGTTCAGGTTGACAGTCCAACCATGAGTCACAGCACCATCGCATCTGTTCAGGACCACACAGCCTTATGTCTAAACACTTCCACTCAGCACAGCTGTGCAAAAGGCACCCTTGCATTTTTTGGTAAACAAGGCAGGGTGGTTGCCTTGGTGTCTTTCCATCCCTCGCAGTCTCTTAGGTGATTATCTACATCACAGTCCAGAAGCAGAGAAGCTTCTGAGCAACATAGCAAGATAAGGAACTTTGCTAATTTCTTTGCTACTTAAGATAAATTTTCTTATTTTGCTGATAGTGTCTCAGTTTCCTTGTTTGGAAATGAGGCATGTAGGTGCTAGCTTCATGTGATGAAGGGTGTAAAATGTGTTATCATTTTGGCTTTTTAAATCACCAGAGCTGTTCAGGTTTGGAAGAGTAGAATGAACTACCTGAGAGGCAGGGCGTTCCCCACAAATTGCGGATTTCTAAAGAGATTGCAGAAGGCTTGGCAAGATATGGAAGATTTAAGAGTTGGATGATCTTTTAAGTCCTGCTTAGCCCCATGGCTAAATTATAAATATTATTCATTTTAAAGGAAGATAAATTGTGTTAAGTACCATAAACAGCACAGATTGGGCCATTACAAAAGTATGAGGTTGGTTTTGTAAAGGAGTAAAGAAGAGGTTGGTTCCAATGGGAAATTATAGCTGGCCTCACGGAAGGGATGGCATTTGAATTTTGACTTTATTTTGGAAAACATGGGAAGCTATCAGTCGGTTTGCTTGCTTGCTTTTTTAAGCAAAGAAGTAATACAATAGTCATAAATGCTGTTTGCTGAAGATTTCTGGGTCCATATCTTCTGGAAACATGATACAATTCTATTTCCTGGACACCTGTGAGTAGGGCCATGAACAAGTTCTGACCAATGAACTGTGAGCAGCAGTGACATCTTCCACTTCCAGGCAAACATTATTTATCAATGTGAGACCCTCTAGGGCTCTCTTTTCTCTCTTCTACATCCTCAGCAATGTTTCAGGGAGTGGCTAGTCCATCAGCCTGGGTCTCAGAGTAAGGACCATGACGATGTGGAGCTGAATCCCCCGCTGCCAGTCAATGGAGAAGTAGTGAGACTGAGAAATTAACCTTTGTTTTTTAAGCCACCGTAATGTTGGATTTGCCTGTTCCTGCAGCATAGCCTAACCTATTCTGACTGATACCAGGAGCAAGGCCAGGCTTGTACTTCAGGAGTGTTACACTTACTGTGGTGTGCAAAATAGGCTTCCTTAGCAGAGAGTAGAGGCAGGAAGAACCGTTAGGGGAGGGTGCAGTAGACCAAGCAAGAGATAATGAGCACATGAGGGAGGGCAGTGGCCAGGAATATGGAGGACAGATACAGTGGTTTTCAAAGGTGACTTTGAAAAAGGACGAGTCACAGGGCCTGGCAAACTATTAGATTGATATGCAGACCCATTGTTGACAACTTTCAGAGTCCCACTCTGGTGCAAAAGGCATGATTACCTAAAAATGTCCCTGGGAACTCATTCTTGGCGGCCTGGACAGTTGCCTCTTTGGGATCAAAGAGCTCTGCTTTTCCCAGCAGGAGGGGCTGCAACCAAATTCAGCTTCTGATGGGGCCTGGCAGGAGGCTTTTTCTACATAAGGGGGTCTCTTTCTGAACTCAACTTTCTGTGATTCCAAGGGTTGCAGGTGTCAGATACTTGGCTCTTTCACATAACTCCTGTAAACATCTAAACCCACTGGCTTATGAAAGCCAGACAGCCTGGCACCCATACAGTCCACTGTTCCCCTACACAAGTGTGCTTCAATGTGTGACCTTTGAAAAAGAAACATGCCCCCCATGACAAATTCAGCAGGCTGTCCCGGCTTTCATACGCCTCTCCCAGGAAAAGTATGAGATTGATCTTTAGGCTTTCCACTGCTCACTTTTACGTTGTAAGTTTTCCTTTAAAATTCTGTTTTGTACTCCATGCTGTGTCTTGAGCCCTGTTGTATGTTGCATGACAGGTGTGATAACAAAAGACTCACTGTGTGCAGTAACCATGGATGTGGATTTACCGTTCCACTCCTCTGACTATGCATATGGAAGAACAGGCCTGCAGAGGGCCTGATGGATGTGGTCTGGCCTGTAACTCAAAAAGGAGAGCCGAGGTCTGGGTGCAATGGTTCATGCCTGTAGTCCCAGCACTTCGGGAGGCCGAGGCGGGTGGATCACCTGAGGTCAGGAGTTCGAGACCAGCCTGGCCAACATGGCAAAACTCTGTCTCTACTAAAATTACAAAAAAAAAAAAAATTAGCTAGGCATGGTGGCATGCACCTGTAGTCCTAGCTACTTGGGAGGCTGAGGCAGGAGAATCGCTTGAACCTGGGAGGCAGAGGTTGCAGTGAGCTGAGATTGCGCCACTGCACTCCAACCTGGGAGACAGAGCAAGACTCTGTCTCAAAAAAAAAGGAAGACTCCTCCAGGATGGGTACTCAACCTTATAGAAATTATTTGATAAAATTCAATAAATCAGCATTTTTTGAGAAGAGATTCAACATTCTTCCAAATGATCAGTTTGCACATCTCCACTTTTCAACTCCAGCCATTGAGCATCTTAAGGAATTCTCAAAGGATCCCAAAACATGTACAACTTGGCAGTGAATTGTTTGCAGGCGTTTTTCAGTTGGTTCTTTGGATTTCAGGGCATGCTTGCTGGATAATGCTTCAATGGCAACCGAAGACCCAGCCTTGCTCTCTCACGTCTCTTATTCCCGTACCACAACTGAAGCATGGTATGTTTGTATTAAAAATAGTCAAACATGCTCTAGTAATTTAATACGTAGGGTGATATTTTTGTTTGAGTTTCTAGCTGGCATATTAATAGTTGAGAAAAACAGAAGATAAGGGTATTGAATGAGACTTTTGCAGAATAGCTTAAAGTAACTTATTTTCAAGGACTTTAAGAGGCTGATGACACTGGTTACTTGTAGTGTCTAATTTTGCTACAAAGTGTAAGTCTTCCTTTGCCTTTCACTTGAGGTGTCATTTGTACACCTCTTACTGTTGTCAGTCTAAGAGTGGTTTGGGGCTCATGTCAGAATTCATGAGCAGGAAAGAAGGAAGAAGAGAGATTTTCCTGTGGTAAACGGAGATGATCTGGAGAACAGACAAGGAGGAAGAGGACTGGAGGGGATGTGTTTGTACATGTAAAAGAGACATTGTTTGAGGGGCGTTACCTCAGTGATATGTAGTGTAAGAAAGGGGAAAGGGAGGGTTTATGCCCAGTTTCCGGTTGTTCTAAAAAGATATAAATGTTATTTACTAATTTCATTTAAAATGTTATAGATTATCTCTGTTTGCATGGCCAGTTATTTTTTTCTGCAAGATCCCCTGATGGGGAAAGAAACCGTCATGTGGAAACCAGCTCCCAGTGCCAGCCATGCTCGCTTTCACTGGGGAAGCCTTTTGTGTGGGAGCATGCTGAAGGTCCGTGCTGAAGGTCCATGTACTGTATTTGTACTCCACAGGCTCTTGCTAGCCATAGCCACAGCACGGTGTAAGCAGTTAGAAATGGAGACATCCCCAGGTCTTATCCCGACTTGACTCTCGCTTTAATTCACTCAATGTATCTGGTGAATCCTTTGGTCTGATGAGGAACTAGCTCCCCCCACCTCCTGTGTCCTGTGCTTGCGTGACTTGTCACTTATCCCCTCTGGAGAGGGTGGTCTCTGTCTCCAGGTAAGTGAGCTTCCTAATACTGACCCCAGGATTCCATGGGCTTCCCCACACTGTCACCGGCAGGACTGGACCAGTAAAGGCCTCCTACACGTCCAGGACTTCAATTTGCTTAGTTTACACTGGATCAAGGACAATGGAGAACACATATTTCTATGGAGGCAGCCTGGCTCAGGCAAGAAGAGGGAAGCAGGAAGGTTCACAGGCCATGGCCCCACTTCTAAGTGGTCCACTGGCAAAGTCACCCCAGTTCCCTGCCCCCAGGAAGGGGTGCAGAGTAGCAGGAAAATACCACGTTTTTAGCTGCTTACACTGAAGGAATAATCAGAATAGAGACATTTTAGGTAGAGAAAAAATTCCTCAAGTAACAGATACATAGTAGGGAAATATTTTCTACTCTATAATTGCCTTATCAATTTTCATACTGGGACAATATTTCTCAAAACTGGATAGGAGAGGGAAATGGAACCAAAACACATATACAGTGATGCGGGCACCTTAATCTCAGCATGTTCTTTTTTCCACCCCCCCCACCCCCCGCCACCGCCCCGCCACCAAGACAGAGTCTCTCTCTGTTGCCCAGGCTGGAGTACAGTGGCGCAATCTCGGTTCACTGCCACCTCTGCCTCGTGGGTTCAAGTGATTATCCTACCTCAGCTTCCTGAGTAGCCGAATTACAGGCACACACAACCATGCCTGGCTAACTTTTGTATTTTTTAGTAGAGATGGGGTTTCACCATGCTGGCCAGGCTGGTCTTGAACTCTTAGCTTCCGGAGATCTGCCCACCTCAGCCTCCTAAAGTTCTGGGATTACAGGTATGAACCACTGCGCCCAGCCCTCAGCATGTTCTAATGGGAAAGAAATAACTAAATGCTGATTAAAAGTTTGCTCCAGTTTATGCCCAGTTTCCATTTGTTCTAAAAAGATATAAATGTTGTTTACTAATTTCATTTAAAATGTAATAGATTATCTCTGTTTGCATGGCCAGTTTTTTTTTTTTTTTTTTCTGCATGTATAAAACTGAGCAACAAAGTTCCTCTAAACCGAAATAGATTGCAGCCGTGACATGGTCAATAAGAGGAACTTAGCCACAGAGTGTCCTCAAGCGGTTAGAGCATAAACCTGAACCAATATTGTGTGTCGGTAGCAATTTGGTTTTATTTATTCATCAGCATCCCCTTCAACTAAATATAAGTGTGGGCAAACAAGAGTTACGGACATGGACAGGCACTCGTTTCTCTAGAATTATTAAGAATCACTGGACTGTGAAATATCAGTGTTTCAAAATTTCTGATTTCTCCTGTGAGGTACTTTTCATATTTTATTTTGATAACTGAATGCAAATGAGCCTCAGGGAACCCTTCTCACCTGTGTTCTTTGCATGCTGGTACAACCGAGTCTGTTTATTAAGGACTATTAACAAATACATAGCTCAGTTTAGAATTATACAAATCAACTACATTAGGGGAGTTGCCAAGAAAAAAAAATTAAAGGTAGAAACATAAACCATCTTTAATTGCAACTCTGTTGATTATAGTTTTCTGTAATTATTATGATTGTCGGGATGTTCGATGCTAAGAACTTCAAACTAAGAATGGACAGTTTGAGTTCAGGCTCTACCTCTTATTTTATTAGTAGTAGTAGTAGTATTTTGAGACAGGGTCTTGCTTTGTCACCCATGTTGGAGTGCAGTGGCATGATCTCAGTTCACTGCAACCTCCACATCCTGGGCTCAAGTGATCCTCCCGCTTCAGCTCCCCCACCGAGTAGCTGGGATTACAGGTGTAATCCTGTAACGCCTGGCTACGTTTTTGTATTTTTGGTACAGACAAAGTTTTGCCATATTGCCCAGGCTCCTCTCAAACTCCTGGGCTCAAGTGATCTGCTCACCTCAGCCTTCCAAAGTGCTGGGATTACAGGCATGAGCCACTGCACCCCAGCTACCACTTATTAACTCTTGAATCTGGAGCACTCACCTTCCCTGTTGGCCTTAGTAAAATTGGGATGAGCATCCTTTTTGTACCTGTCTTACTGACTTATTGAGGAGTTTAGATAACAGAATAGATGTAGTAGCTCTTTGTGAGATTATACAAACATGAAAGAATGAACATGACCGTGTTTAGAAGAGCCCAGGAGAACAGGGACACATTACCTTTGTCCTAGCAGGTGCACAGATATAATGAGCTCTTAGGAAGAAGGAAAAATGACTTTCTTCATTGTTGTTGTTGTAGTAATTCTCCTCTTTATAACAGCCACAGCCATAGTTAATAGTAATCTCACGCCTCCTTTCTTAGGTGCCTCATCATCTTGTAGATATTTAACTTGACAAGCACTGATTAAGCACCTACTTTGTACCATCTACAAAGTACCATGCACAAAGTCAAATAAATGTTCTCATAGTATACAAGTACATCTAATGAAAGGCAGAAGTCGGGCTGGGCTTTATGGCTCATGCCTGTAATCCCAACACTTTGGGAGGCTGAGGCAGGTGGATCACTGGAGGCCGGATTTTGAGACCAGCCTGACCAACATGGTGAAACTCTTTCTGTACTAAAAATGCAATAATTAGCTGGGCTTGCTGATGTGCACCTGTAATTCCAGCTACTTGGGAGGCTGAGGCACAAGAATTGCTTGAACCAGGGAGGCGGAGGTTGCAGTGAGCTGAGATTGCGCCACTGCACTCCAACCTGGGTGAAAGACTCTGTCTCTGAATAAATAAATAAAAATAAAAACAAAGGCAGAAGTCTATTCGGGTGACACGGACTCTCTGTTGAAGAGAGCTTAATTCCCATGGGGTGAGTCTGTGGGTGCTCTTAGAAAAGGTGAGATTCAAGCAAGTCTCTAAAGGACCTGATACAAATATCTGCTAGATATGTCCTGATTCAATAAAGAAAAGAATCACTTTCAGCATCACGGTTAGCTGCATCAGACCCTGATCAGTGAACTGGCTGCTGTCTTCTTCCCTCATCTTCATGTCCAAATGTCTGGGGTTTAGCAGAGAGGAGCAACACATAGTGGACACTCAGCAAATAACGAGGAGGCAATTCATGAGCAATGCAATATATTTGGGAGTGCGGCTGGATGGGTCAGATACTAGAGTAAAGAGAGGGTGTTCACCTTGCTCCAAGACCTTGGCCAGGTCATTTGTCTTCCCTCATCACAACACTGGACAGGCAAATCTGATCTGCCTTAGAGGCTTGTTAGCAGCTTGCTGCCTGGCAGGTCTCCGGCTCAAGTCTGATTGCCAAGTAGCAGGAATAAAGCAACTTCCTGAAAGCATGCTGGGGACGATAATGACTGTCATATGAGATTTGAGGTTGGGGAGAGTGTCATAGGGAGCAGTCATCACTGTCCTGTACGGGAGGACTAAGCTAAACACTGATATTAGAAATTTTTTAAAGAAAGTGATTAAACAAAGATAATTGTCTGTTGTATCAAGGAAAGCTTCCTAGGGCACTTTTCTTTAGAAGTTAATTATCTTCATAGATAGCTAGAATATTAGGGTTATTAAGGCGGGGGGGAAGACTGTTGATGTTTAATCTGTAGTTCTCAATGGCATGCTAACGAATTGAAAAATATACAGCTGATTGGTCCAAAGGTTTAGCTTGGAAAGCTCACTGTGGAATAACAGAGAGTGAATTGGCCGGTCCCTGAATTATTGCCATGCAATTGTCAAGTAGCCAGTGCTTCCTGTTTCAGTAGAGGCCGTGTCTGAGAAGCAGGTAGAGGCTTGAGGGTGCAACGATGGTGCTTTTGGGGGAGTCACTGAAAGGTGCAGATGGCATTGTTGAGAGTGTAGTCCATGCCCACATCCTCACCCACCTGCAGGACTAATTTTGTCTTTGTTTTTGCTGCCAGTGGAGTCTTTCAGCTAAACGTTTCCTTTGCATAAAGCGTGATGTTTTATAAGTATGAAAAGCATCTTTATATATTTGGATTAGTTGTACCCACTTTGCGAGAAATGCTATTTACCTCGGGTTACGGGAATTGAATGTAATGGAGAAATTAGGAGTGAGTAAAGCCTCTTTACAGCTTTACTGAAGCTGGGTGTTGGGCCTTTGGGGAAAGTTTGCTGCCATTCTGAAAACAGTCGCTCCCTCCCCTCACGCGAAGGCCCACTGCAGCTCTTGCGGTCACTGGCACTCTGGAGCTTCAGCTTGTCCCTGCCCCTCTTACCTCTTCCTGCAGTGGCTGGTCACTGCCTCACTCGGCTGTTCTCCTGTCTCATGAGTTTTCCTGGCTGGTAGCTGCAGGTCACTGCTAAGTCTCTGAGTGTCTCAATTTCGGCACCACCCTGTTGTACCCACTTGTGTTGGTGCTCCCCTCAAGAGAGAAACAAGGCAACACAGAAAGTGTCTGTAGGCAAGAGCGGTTTCATGAGTGAGCAAACCGTGCAAGTGATCAGAGCCCTGTGATCAGAAGGCCCGGCTCTTGAAATACTCTTTAGCTCTGGGAAGACGTCTCAGACCAGGTACCTCCTCTGCTGGTTCCCACTGCAGTGTTACAACTCCATAAAGCACACATTACATTGTCATGTTTTTATCAGCTTGCTGGTCTATCTTGTCTGTTTCAGAACAGGAAACAAATCTTATTCATTTCTGTGTCCTTGGCACCTAGCACAATATTCAACATGTACTAGGTGCTCATTAAATATCTGTGGAATGACGACAGAGGTCCACAAATTGGTTGGTCGCACTGGGGCTGGAATAAAAAACTCTCCCATCTGTTCACCTTGGGCTTGGATAACTGCATTTGAAAATGGGTTTTCAAATGACAACTTTTATGGGGACCTTCTTCTTTTCTGTCTCCCTCAAAGTGGGTTTCTAAACTAGCAAAATTGCACCTGTCACTCAATTCTTCCTTGAAAGTCAAATTGGGTTCAGGTGAGCTCTGCATTTCTAGCTGAACAGGTACTGCCACAGGGTGATGAGGGCTCAGCAAGACCAAAGGAGGTTTAGTGTGAACTCTGCTGGGGTCACCACTGGTGCATCAGTTGCAAGCAACAGAACCAGGCAAAGAAGAAAGCACAAGGAACAGTCCAGTTCTGGAAGGCTGCAAATGGAAAGATGGTTATGGAATATAGAGAGTGGTCATTCTTCTCTTCCTCCAGATTTCTTGATTTCTGCTTCATTTCTGTTATTTGATAGTTATATGACCCAGGGCAGGCCACTTAACCTTGATGAAACTCAGCAATAAAATGAGATAATAACATCTCTATTACCCATCTCATGGTGTCTTAATAGGATCAAATTTGAAAGTGCTTGTAAAAATGCTTTGTAAAGTTACAAGATATTATGTTCATATAAAGATCCGTTATTACAAAATATACTTATACATGTGGCTTTCTATGAGACTCCTTTCCTAAATTTTAACCAGGCTTGGACATCCCAATGGAACTTTACTATTTAGTGTAAAAATTGAGATTTGGGCAGTTAGGAAAACCCAGAAGTGCCTTTATTGACCTGCAAATATGAGTTCTAGGATGGCCTATTGTTATCTCTGGGTAGGACAAAGTTATCAACTTTGGTCCTTACACCTTACAGAAGTTGTCTACTGCTTCCCCCCCCCCACAAGCTCTACTTCAAATTCAAAACATATTTTCTTATGATGTTTTATTCTATACCAAACATAATGGACAGTGTGAATGTTGTCTGAAGGCTCATGAGAAAAACCAGACACCAACACAAATAATTATAACCCAAGGTAGAATATAAGAGAAAGTATAACAATGGCTTTTGACAGCTTGGAAGTGGAGAGATGACATCTCACTAGGGGACTGAGGAATGATTCATGAAGTCTAATCTCTGGGCCTTGTGATTTTGGGACTCAATCTTTTTGATAAGGCAAAAGCCCTCCCAAGTTCTGCAGAAACTTGTGGACCAGTGTAGAGAATGTTCCTTCAGCAATCTTTCTTTCTCAGAGCCTGGAAATAACACTCTCAGATTCTCAGTCTTTCCTTCCTTGTGAGGCCCGGAACTCTGCACAGCTCGTGTTTGAGATGACTGGCCTCCTAGAATCTTGTGGGGTAGCCCCTAGGCAAGCCTCTTAGATTCTGTTTTCTTATCTGCCAAATGGATGTAATAATATTTACTCCAAAGGAATGTAGTAACGTTTAATTGATGTTTGCAAAACCTTCTGAGATCTACAGATGAAAGACCTGAGAGACAAACACAACATGATCATTACAGAAGACTTAATCCCTTCATCAGCCTTTAGAAGTTCTCTATTTCCTCAATCTGTACCTTCTTTGAGGGATCACTGTACCTCATTTCCAGAGGCAAAACATTCTTACAGAAAGAGACAAGTGGTCCTTGATTTTCTGGTCACCCTCTGGGATGCTCTCTGTTCAACTTCATCCCTCGACTGACACACTCTCTCTCCCTGATTTTTGTGTTTTTTTTTTCCATTTTGGAAGCAATGGCTTGTCTTCCTCACACCTGGTCAGTGCTCAACCTGATCTCACTCAGGAGCCTTCTGTGAGTGAGAAGACGCTATCCTGTTAGTAGTAAGTTTGTTGACTTCAAATACTCACCAGTTCCTGCTCTTTGAGCTACAAAGAAAACATCATGCTCATCTTGGATGTCAGTGACAGTGTTTTACTTCCTTGAAAAACTTATCTCCCCTTTCTGGAATATGAGACTTTTTATCTCTTCATTCTAAAATTATGATGAATATACTTGGTCTCTGATTCCTGGGTGGGAAGAGTGAAGCCCCATCATAGATTGGTCATTGCCTTCGGTGTTGTCGTTGATTTTCCTTCTTTTCTATTAGATTTTTCAACTATAAAATGGGATAATGATCATTGGACTATTTTTCTCAAAAGGTTGTCCCGAGGAATTAACGAGAACATGTAAAGAAAAGCACTTTGCAAACTCTAAATGATGTATAGACACAGTTGTGAGGTCTGACCCGTAATGCAGAAGTCAATGAATACAGCCAATGCTCATAGACACAGATTTGGAGTGAGAGTAAAGTTATAAAGATCGGTGTCCCTGTTTCCAAGTCTGCTGAAATATTCTCATCTACAAACTCTTGTCTGTTGACCATCTGACCTCTGAACATCTGCAGTAATGGGGAACTCACTAGCTACTGACACAGTCTGTTTCATATCTGGAAGCATCCCATTGTTAAAAAAATCCTTCCTTTGGCTGAGATGACATCAGTCTCCCAGCAGCTTCCAGAACTGATTTGTAATTCTTGTTCTTGATTCTACACCAAAAAGTTATAAAAACCCCCTTCCCTATAATAGTCCTTCAGATTTGCAAAATAAAGGGTTATGTCCTTCTTGGGTTTTCTTATGACTGACTAAAACTCCCCAGTTTTAAATTTTTTTCTCGTGGAGCTTTGTTTCTAGGCCTTTCACCATTCCAAAGGTAGGATCGGTGATTTGCCCAACAAATGGGGGAAGCAGAGGCTCCCAGACCACAGTAGAGCAGATGGGAATGGTTGGATCCTTATATACTCAAGGTTACAAGGATCAGGATGGAAAGGACATTTTTATCAAATAGTGCCAGCCACCCCATACCCAGCATCGTCAGTGCCTTGCACACAATTGGAGCTAAATGAATAAATACTGCCAGTGAATAAATGCAATGAGAGCTTTGTTATCTATAAGAGGTATATATTTTATTCCTCCAGAACACTGTCATTTTGGAGTATCTTTCAATAATTTTTCAGCTACTATATCACTATGGAGGACAAATTTTAGTTTCTTCTTAAACATTGAGATGTACTGAATTCCACTGAAGTTTTTCCTTTGAGTCTCAGATTTTAGGTGCACATGACAAAATGAGATATGAGGGAGAACAGGACAGTGGGTGAGATAGGGTGTCACCTAAAATTTCTCCTGCTATTTGCAGCTATTTCCCATACTCACTCTTATGTTGAAAAAGCTTTGAGCTCATAACTAAAATGAGGTTCCAAAGCATTAAAAGGGGGTGCGGTACGAGTCACGGATCCCAGGGGGAGACACTGGATGTCAGTCAGTCCAATCCAGCACCTGATAATCGATCTCCTTTACAGCACCAGATTCAGATTTGGTCTATGTCCAGATTCGCTTTTTTGCATGTAGATGTCCAGTTGTTCCAGCACCATTTGTTGAAATGACTATCCTTTCTGCATTGAATTGCCTTTGCTGTTTTGTCAAAGATCAGTTGATTTTTCATGTGTGGGTCTATTTCTGGGGTCTATATTCTGTTCTGTTGATTTTTTTCCTATTATTTTGCCAGTCCTACTCTGTCTTGATTCTTGTAACCTTGTCTTTCAGTTAAGATAGTGTCAATCCTCCAAATTTGTTCTTCTTTAAGCTTGTATTGGCTGCTCTGAAGCCTTTTGCCTTCCTATGAAAACTTTAAAATTGGTTTGTTGATATCCACAAAGTAACTTGCTACAATTTTAACTGGGATTGGGTTGAATTTATAGATTAATTTGAGAAGAACTGACATGTTGACAATACTGAGTTTTTCTATCCATGTACATTTATTCAGCTCTTTGATTTCTTTCATCAGAGTTTTACAGTTTTCTGCATATAGATCATGTACATATTTTGTTAGGTTTATACCTAAGTATTCCTCTTATTTTAGTGCTAATATAAAAGGTTTTGTATCAGAATTTCTAACGGATAAGTAGTATTATTTGGGACATCTATATTTTTTAGGTTAAAATGTGGTCTGCTTAATCCAAAAGATGAGAAACTACTGGCTGATGTGACGTTGGACATAAAGTAACTAATGGTAGGACTCGAGTTTCTGCTGCCAGAGGGGTATCTAATGGTGTTTCTGTGCCAATGCCATAGTACACTACGAGAGAAATGCCATCTGCAGCTCAAACCCTAAGAAGGAAATAACTTTTACATCTTCAAGGGTTTAAGACATGTCTCCCTTGCCACATCCCCCATAGGGAGAAGGTGGGCAACAACATAAAAGCCTGTGTAAAGACTGCAGGTTAGAGGAAGGGAGAACTACAGCATTAGTCAACTATTCTTTTTCTCTAGCAGAGTAGATAAACCATATTGCTATTAGGATAAAGACAAGAATTCTTACCAAAGCCTACTGGGAATGGTCTGACCTCTATCAGCCTTTTAAACCATACGCTCGCTTCCTCCTGGGCTTGGACACATTGGCCTTACACATACTCTTCTTTGCCACACTTTTTCCACAAGGGACTTGAAATCTGCTGGTTTTTCCCCTCTTCAGCCAACACATGCATTACTTCCTTGATCCTCCCAAACCAGGCCTCTTAAAGCATTATATGCTTCTGAGCACTTGTTGTCTTGTGATTTTGCATTTATTTATGTAATTAGCTGATTACTAGACTGTCAGTTCCACAAGGAAAGGCAGTATGTCTGCTTTTTTCTCACCATTATCATCTCAGTATCATCCCTGTTGAGTGAATCAGTGATTGATTAGATATCTTACAGAATTATGAGCTGTATATATTTCTTATTTTAGAGTATGGAGGCCAACCAGTTGTCCAAAAGATTCTTCTAAGTATTATGATACATATAGATACTTGGTATGGGTGGTTCTCCATCCAAACAATATAATCCAGTGAGAACCAGAAAAACTAAGTCAATGGAAACTAAGTCACTAGCTTTCTTCACAGATCTTTGTCATCGCGAGGCTTATACCAGTTTGGAAAAAATTAATTTTAAGAGCTTATTTGGCAAACATTTATTAAATGTCTACTGTGTGCCACATGCTGCATTAAATGAGAACCACACATAAAGTGTCTCAGCCATGGTCTCCATCATGGAAGACTGGAGTTATAGTGTGAGAGGGATACCTGTCAATTCCACATCAGACTAAATGATCGGGGTGGAGTCATAGTGAGGGCTGTAAGCTGATGCTCTGGGGCTCAATTCGGTCTTCCTGATTTTGTTTTTGTTTCTTTGGCTGTACAGTCTTTCTGAAACTTTTTGACCTGAATGACTTTGGCCAGTCCTGTACATTTTGTTCCTTTAGTCTTCCCCCACTTCTCTCTCATACTTCACTGGGTATTTCTTGTGTTACCACTGCCTGCTTGGCCCCGAAGTGCAACCAGTTGCTGACTTTTGGTTGGGGCCAATCCTTCTCCAGGGTCAGTGACTGGCCAGAGACAAACTGCTTTTCACATTTCTATTTTGTGCAAGGAACTGTGGCAGACACATACAATTGGATCATGCAGGGCCCTGATGTCCAAGAACTCACAGTCCAGTCAAGAAAGTGACACACACATAAATGGCCAGAACGCTGTCTCAGAGTGTCTACCAAAGCAGGTGTGAGAAGCGACTAGAGCACATGCTTTGATCCCTGTGTTTGCAGCTCCTGTTCAAGGCATGGCAGAGGGATGGGAGAATGTGTGGCAAGATCGCCACACAAGCCCTTAGCTTGTCTTCATTTAGGGAAGTTAACCGTGGTTCTGTTGCTGTGCGACCATGGGTAAATTATTGCAACTTCAGCTCACTGAGCTGTGGTTTCTACAACTATAAGCTGGAAGCGATATTAGGGGACAAAGGGGTTGTCGTGAGCTTTTATAAAACAATGTAGGCCGGGCGCGGTGGCTCACGCCTGTAATTCTAGCACTTTGGGAGGCTGAGGCAGGTGGATTACAAGGTCAGGACATGGAGACCATCCTGGCTAACACGGTGAAACCCCGTCTCTACTAAAAATACAAAAACAAAATTAGCCGGGCATGGTGGCCAGCGCCTGTAGTCCCAGCTACTCGGGAGGCTAAGGTGGGAGAATGGCATGAACCTGGGAGGTGGAGCTTGCAGTGAGCAGAGATTGTGCGACTGCACTCCAGCCTGGGCGACAGAGCAAAACTCCATCTTGAAAAACAAAAAAACGAAAAAAACAAAAACAAACAAACAAACAAACAAACAAAAAAATGCGTATGGAAATGCTTGGCATAATATTCTGCATAGAAGAGGTAACCAATTAATATGGAGTCTGAATCCTGCTTTATGGTGACCTTCATAGACCCTGTTGCAGAATATGTTTTGGCAACTCTCAGGCCTACCTTTCATAGGAAGCCTCAGTAGGGGATCGGGCAAACCTCATCCCTGCCCAGCCATCAGCTGCACAGAACATTCTGTGCCGGCAGCAGGCCTGGCCATGTGACCTCTTCTCCTTCTTGGCTGTTCCCACTGGCAAGCTGTGAATAGCTAGAGACGCCCTCCATAACGCTGAGACCTTTTCCCAAGGAGCCCAGCGGGGAAAATGTTCTGTGTCTTTGCAAAGCCTGACCCTCTTCTGGGGCCAATTCTGCTGGAGATACAGAGAACCTAATTGTTTCATGTACTTCACATCTCTCTGTTGGTGGCCACTTAAACTCTTCTTTACCATAATGAATGAAATGCTTCAAAGAATCAGGATCCAACAATCTCAATGGCCCCACGAGCACCGAGACTTTCAGGTTGACAGATTCAGAGTATCAGAGCAGGAAGGCATTCTGAGCTTATTTGTCCAACCCGCCCCCCGTTACCCAGTCACCTTATAGCTGGAGAAGTGGAGTGTCAAAGAGACAAAACCACAGAGAGACTTAGATCTCTTGCCTTCCAGGCCTGGGCTTCTGCTGTGACACCATCCTGCTTTCCGCATGTGGAAAGAAATATTGAGTGTGGATGTGTGCATGTGCGTGGGGCCCCACTAGTGCCAGTTGTCACAAACGATAGATCAGACTCAGCCAAAAAAAAAAAAAAAAAAGTGCACATGGTTTGGAAGGTGGGAGACAACAGATTAGCTTGTACAACTGAGACGTCAGGAGGACATCTGGCTTTGGCTGTGTTCTCGGGATCTGGTTTTGCTCTCTCCATCTTTTAGCTCTTCTTCCTTTATGTTACCTCCATTCTAACATTCTCTTTTCTCTCAAGAAGACCTCCAGAAGTTTCCAGGGTGAAGTCCTTTAGGATAATGTGTAGCAGGGGAAGTAGGAAAGTTCTCTGTCCCAGTGTTCTCTGCAAAAGGTTTACTCTGATGAGCCTTCTTCTATCACATGCCCTCTTGTGAGCCAATCACTGGGCTGGTGACTACAGTGCACAATGTAGGCCTGAGCCATGCGTTCCACCCCAGGGCTGGGGACAGGTCCCACTCAGACCTTGTGGACTGAGAGTGAGATGCTACTAGAAAGGGGAAATGGGACTCTAGGGCCAAAATGTGAAAAAGGTTCTCTGCATCCCGCTGGGCTTCTATGTCTGATAATTAGTTTCATTGTGTATTAGGTTTATCAAATTTTCCATCTTCCCAAAGTAGGGAATGCTTTGACCTCTAGCAAATATGATAGTGCAATTCTTACAGTAGAAATAAACTCAGAAAAGACTGGAGCATTTCCCTGGCTGAGGGGGAGGTCCTGGGTTTTAGGAAACACGCCATCCCACTGTTGATCAGCTAATCCAGGTCTTGTTCTGCACGTGCTTCTACTAAATAAAAACTGAGACAAGCAAATAAACAAAGACAAAATCTAGCAAACTAAAAATACTCAAAGGCCTAATCTTTCAGATTGCTAAGAAATTCTGATTAAACATATTCCAACGTAAGACATAGGCCATTGTAGCTATATAAGGACATTGCTTGGTGCTTGAGAATATGTAACTCCCTCATTGAGCATCAATATATCATCTTATCATTTTTATTTCTATAATTTTTTTTGAGACAGAGTCGCCACACTCCCCCACTATACCTCCCCCTGCCACACCCGCCATTGCCCAGGCTGGAGTGTGGTGGCACAATCTCAGCTCACTGCAACCTCTGCCTCCCAGGTTCAAGTGACTCTCCTGCCTCAGCCTCCCGAGTAGCTGGGATTACAGGTGCCCACCACCACAGCAGGATAATTCTTGTATTTTAAATAGGGATGGAGTTTCGCCATGTTGGCCAGGCTAGTCTCGAACTCCCAACTTGAAGTGATCTGCCTGCCTCCATCTCTCAAAGTGCTGGGATTTCAGGCATGAACCACCACAGCTGGCCTCAGTATATCATCTTCTAAAAGTCAGACAAGAGCTACTTGCACCATTGAAGAAGCACTTTCATGACAACTACTGCACAATCTGTATGAAGGCAGAGTGTTGCCTGTCTCCATTCTACAGACAGGAGAGTGAGGCTGAGACAGGTGAGCAACTTACCAGAGGCCATGTTGTAGGTAGTACATCTGAAAAGCCATCCCAGGCCCTTCGACCCCAGAGACCTTAATCTTTCCAACATATTGTGGTCTCCCTGGAGACGTGTCCATACTTTTTATTATTTTCCATTTTAAAAGGAAACATCATATTCAAAAGGCAAATTAACATTAACAATCCAAATTCTTTTTACTATCAGACTGGTAAAATATTTAAAAGGATCAATGATATCAAGTTTTAACTAGATCATAAGAAAAGATACTCTCATATGTTGGTGGGTCTGAAAATTGATACAATATCTTTGGAGTCAAATTTGGGCAATTGTCTTTTAGAATAAAAATTATGGCATTTTGGTAGGTCATGGTGGCTCACGCCTCTAATCCCAGCACTTTGGGAGGCCGAGGTGTGCGGATCACCTGAGGTCAGGAGTTCGAGACAAGCCTGACCAACATGGTGAGAGTTCATCTCTACTAAAAATACAAAATTAGCTGGGCGTAGTGGTGGACCCCTGCAGTCCCAGCTCCTTGGAACGCTGAGGCAGGAGAATTGCTTGCACCCAGGAGGTGGAGGTTGCAGTGAGCTGAGATTGTGCCATTGCAATCTAACCTGGGGGACAAGAATGAAACTCTGTCTCAAAAAAAAAAAAAAAAAAAAGGCATTTTGGGGGTTGTTTCTAAGGAAGGGCATAAAAAAATAAAAAATGTTCATTGCAGCTTTGTTTGTAATAAATAAAAAAAAATGGAGAGCACCTAAATTTCCGTTCATAGGTGGGTGGCTTAACTGTGATCTAGTGACACCGTGGAACAGGAGGCCCCACTCAGGGACACCTTGGTAGGTCTCTACTGTTTGTTAAATTTTTAAATTGTAGAACAATATACACAGCAATGGGCCATTTACATAAAAAACAAACTGCAATATTTCCATATGCACATAAATTAATTGCATAGTCTAAAATGATATGCCAAAGTAGTAACAGTGG
The DNA here is from genome assembly GCF_002776525.5 of Piliocolobus tephrosceles. Lineage (NCBI taxonomy): Eukaryota > Metazoa > Chordata > Mammalia > Primates > Cercopithecidae > Piliocolobus > Piliocolobus tephrosceles. The sequence goes on along the minus strand of NC_045435.1, from coordinate 183,880,306 downwards.
AGGTGGGGAGGGGAAGAAGGATGAGAGGGTTTGGAGTTAGTGGGGAAAAAGGCAGAGATTGAGGTCAAGAGTGGAGCAGACAAGAGGATGCTTGCTTTTAGGTATTTACAATTTTCACAGTAAGAATGTATTCATATTCTATTTGTATAATTTTAAGTATTAAAATGTAAAATAACACAAGATCTTGCTAAAACATATTAAGTCATTTCAATTAATAAATGTTTTATTAGTATCTGAGTTTAGAGGAAAAAAGGCTTTCTTCTTTCAGTATATTGATAACAAATACTTATCAAGAGCTGACTCAATACCAGGTAGCCTTCAACCCTTTGAAGAATTTACAGATTCGTAGAACATGAATGCTAGCAGTAAATTAGGTATCACTGACGTTCACCTATAGACAGACAGGCTATTGAGGACCAGAGTCCACTTACCTTCCTGATTTTTTTCCAAATGTCCCATTCGGGAGGGAGACCAGGGCCGTGTGCCTGGAACTCCATCTCTCAAAGCCTTAGGTTTTGCCTCTGTAGTGTGGAGAGAGTCTTAATGTTTCCTTCCTTGTTTTCTTTTAAAAATCAAGTCAGCCAGTGATTATGAAATTGCTAGGGAGCTGTCAAACATGATACAAATGATAGAAGTTGATGTAATTTCTCCTGCTTCCATTTGTCTGAACCTCAAAGTGTTGAAGTGCTTTGCACAAGGACACGCAGCTACAGGACAGCTTAATCTCTGTTTTTGTGATAGTCCTGGTGGCACTTTGTGCACAAATTGTGAATGTGCCTGTTTCCCCTGCTAGGCAGAGTTCTGTGAAGTCAGAGGCCAGATACTAGTCATCTTCTTATCCTAGCACTTATCTAGTGCCTAGAAGGTCTTCAGAGAATGTGTGTTATATATGAAACTTTCTGGGCTCACCTTTCTCTTCTCTAAATAAGAAATAAAAGCTAGATTGCTGATAGCCTTTTTAGCTCTGAGGGTCTGTGATGTTAAGATCTAAGTCTTCACTTCAACATACTCATTATCTCTAATCAGAAGATTGACTTCCTACAAATCTTCCAAAGCTTGGAAAATTCAACTGGATGAGAAACTGAAGGATTGGCCAGTTCTTTCATGTGGAGGGTATGAGGAAGTTTCTGTAGGAACCTTAACTGTGATGTCCTCGGCTGGTGTGGGCTTGGAAGTAATAACACCTTGTGCTTATGCAGCCTCCTGCTTCTCAGTAGTTCAAGCACTTCCCAGACATTATCTCACTATTTCTCACCATCTTCTTTGGAAAGTGGCTGAAGGCAGCTCTTGTTATCATACCCTGGCACACCCTGCACCAACGGGTTAAATGGTTTTCCCACAACCTTCCAGTGAGAGTCAGGACTAGGACCCCTGTCACCAGACTTTCAGCTTTCCAGCCTGCTCATTGCCTCATGCAGCTTTCAGGACCCATTATTTGCCAAGGAGAAGGGAAGTTCACCATCACTGTTATAACAGTTTGAGACATTTGCTGGGGAGCGCTAGAAAATGAGAATCCTCTTTCCTTCTCCAGGCGCATGCAGTTGATGTTGTACATAAACTGATTATAGAGAAAAATGTAAGTATGGGTGACTCATCCTATGGAGGAATCTGCCAGTACATTAGACATTTATGGATGTCAGGGTCAAGAATGTGGGGACATTGGGACACTGGAAGCCTGGCGCAGTGGTCTTAATTAACCTGGTGCATCATAGGCTCAGTGGGTATTGTGCCTCAGTAATGCTACTACAGAGACTTTCGTTGGACCATCCAACTCACTCCTTGACTGTTTTATACATGATAAAAGTAATATTGTAGAAGAAGAAAAAAGAAGGACTGACCTTGCAGTTAGGAAATCTGGGCTCCATTCAAGCATCACATACTTTAGTCCCATGTGCTGTTAGGAAAATTACTTGATCTGTCTATTCTTCCAATTCTCTATTCATAAAAATGGCCAGTACCTGTCCCATCAGTTTGTTTTTAAAGAATAAGTAAGAGACTAAGCCATATTTTTACAAATATTTGGGTTACTTGGTAGTGCCAGGCACACCCAAAGCTATAGCATTTCCGGGATATCAACTTCAGGAAAGATTTTGAGGAAATTAACTTTATAATAAGATCAACATGTATTTTTATCAAGTAGAATGCTAAAAGTGAACACCTTTTTAAGAGGAAATTTTAAGTTTCACCTTGCTTGAAGGGTAGAGGAAGAGTGATTGATTTTCTGCCTCCAAATTCTACAGGGTACAATTTCACTTCCCTCTTCCATGGGGTGTCATTAAGATCACTGGGTAGAGACGTGTGAGAAGTGCTTGACTAAATCGTCCATTCCTTCGACGTTTCTAAATTATGTTCTGACATCAGTTTTGGTTATTCAGATGATATTAGCTCAGGTTCTTGTGCAATGACTGCACAATTTTTTTTTGCTTCTTTTTTGAGACGGAGTCTCGCTGTCACCCAGGCTGGAGTGCAGTGGTGTGATCTTGGCTCACTACAGCCTCTGCGTCCCGGGTTCAAGCGATTCTCCTGCCTCAGTCTCCTATAGCTGGGATTATAAGCACCCACCACCGTGCCCGGCTAATTTTTGTATTTTCAGTAGAGACAGGGTTTCATCATGTTGGCCAGGCTGGTCTCAAACTCCTGACCTCAGGTGATCCACTTACCTCGGCCTCCAAAAGTGTTGGGATTACACATGTGAACCTCCATGCCCAGCCAACTTTAAAAAAAATATCATGTTCTCAGCTTTTATTTAAGTGTCAGTATAAGAATTCATTATATGTAGAATGTTTCCCCATTGCCTGAAAGATCAATGTTGAAGATCTGGTCCTTTATGTGACTTTGTATCCCTCATATAAGGATTCAGGTGATAAAACTCTTCCTCAGATCTTCTGCCCAGTAGAAGGTTGTCTCCTCTGAAGAATAGATAATGATACTTTTGATCATATAATCAAAGCCAGGTAATCCATCACTTTTCTGTTTTTGCCATGGCAGTCAGGGGGCTTGGTGCTATTTTTTTCTTACATTTAGTAACAGACATATCTGAGGTTCCTGACATGATCACTTCCTTTCTTGCATACACTGGCAGATCTATATATTTAACTATCTGACGCTTTTATTCTATGTCTTTGCCAGGTTTTTTGTTTATTTTAAGAAATAGATAAGGTATCAATTAGAAGGAAACCATTCATTCTGAAGCAAGCCTAAGAGGTACTAAGATTCAAATTCAAATGTAAAATTAAATTCCTTCAGAGATGAGACCTGAGGCCAGCTTGTGAAAGAGCCTGGGTTTGCCTGTGGGGCCATCAAACTTCCCAGTTAGACAGTTCCTTCTTAGGAAGCCCATAGCCAATTACCAGCTTCCTGTTCCTCCCTCTAACACCACTAGTGAGGATCTTTCCTAGTCTCTTGTCTTATATCAGTCAGCCCCCACTCCAGCATTTGCAGGCCAGGTACAAGTACAAATGTAGGCTCCTGGACATGCCCTTGCTCATTCCTGGTTCTGCTATACACCATTGGTGGCCTAGCACTGATGGGTGTAGGCACCCCCGAAAGACAAATCCTTCTCGAACATTTCTACCCAAGTGTTCTGATGGCAAGGAAGGGCAAGATTTGGAAGCAGAACACCAATCACATTTCCTACCCCGGGACCACCCTCTAGTCCTAGGGGTGTGGCCCCTGGGACTGTGATCTGCTCTGGGGATGAGAAACCAGGGGAGAGGTGAATGAGCACCTCGAAGCAGGCTTTGGGCCATTTGCATAGGCAATTTTAGGGGCCCAAATACCCAGGTTTTGGTAGGAAAGGGGGAGGTGAGTTCCAGGAGCACACATTCATGTGGCCCCACAGACTCCTACCTGATGGGGAAGGCCAGAGTTGGGGCCCCTGAGGCATGGAGCCTAGAGCAGGGATTCTACGGTTATCTGACAACTCTCATACTTAGAAAGACTGCCTGTGTCATCAAAACTGACCCAATCTGTGTCCCCTTCAGTCATGGGAACCTGGAGTATTAAAGCTGGAAGCGATCGTGGAGAGCAACTGTCTGACTCTTCATTTTAAAGACAGAAATATTACCAGGTGTAGTGGGCTCACATCTGTAATCCCAGCACTTTCAGAAACCAAGGCGGGTGGACCACTTGAGGTCAGGAGTTCGAGACCAGCCTGACCAACATGGCGAAACCCTGTCTCTACTAAAAGTACAAAAATTAGCCGGGCATGGTGGCATGCCTATGTAGTCTCAGCTATTCAGGAGGCTGAGGCAGAAGAATCGCTTGAATCCCGGAGGCAGAGGTTGCAGTGAGCCAAAATTTTGTCACTGCACTCCAGCCTGGGGGACAGAGTGAGACTCTGTCTCAAAAAATATATATAAAAATAAATAAAGATATTGAGGACTAGAGAGGCAATTAACTTGTCTCTTAATTTGTATTCTCAATATTTGTACCAAATCCTCAAAGGATGGGCTTAGGATAAGGAGAGAAAGACATATTTATAACATGCTGCAATGGTGATAACATAGTTAGATTCACTAAGTTTAATATATATGTGCTTAAAAATTCCTTGAGGTTAGTGATGAACAAGGTATGAGAAACGAAAGTTAGGCAGAGAAAAAAATTTATACCCAACTTCCGCTGTTAGAAAAAGTATTTTTCCCCTTGGATATATAGTATTCACTCAAATGTGCTATGGCACTGCAGCGATAAAAATTAATAGCTTTGTTTCCTGTGATCTCTTTATCAGCCAAAGCACAGGACTATGGCTCTCAGTTATTTTAATGGAAAAACTGAAGTTGTATGATCAGGTGATAAGGCCGTGTCAGGTGTTATTTTATTCTGTTATCTCCCTTGTTCAAGGTGAGGTGTTCCAGCCCTGATGGATGGGCAGGGCTACCGTGACTGTGATGTTCCCTGAGCCGTGATCTAACTCTGCCTTTTGAGATAACTGTCGCAGGTAAGAGAGGCCTCCAGGGCCAGCTGATTTTGAGCACAGATCCAAGGGAAGGCTTTGATGGTTGGGGTCCTTGTCCCAGGACAGGTAGCTCAGGGACTTTGCAAATGCAATCACATAGCTCAGGTTGCCTGCACTGCAGAACCTTTCATGACTCCCCAGGAGAATTGACTCAGCAAGCACTAACTGTGATCTCCGACGTTCCTACTGCTACATTTGATAGAGTGGGGAAGATGAGTTATGCCAGTCCCTGCTACCCTTGAGACGCTCAAAGTTTGATCACATGGGAAGGAGGCTTAGTCATATCCTTCTCCTCCTCTGGGCTTCCAGGACACATTGTACCTATCCATGCTCTGGCTCTTGTCACGGTATGTGGTCATTTATTTGTCTGCACAAGTATTTTTTCTCCTAATAGAATGAATGCTCCTCCGAAGCAGAGACCAGGTGTGGTCTCATGTCCATCTTCAGCACCACAGCAAAAACATAGTCAATGTCTGTGCAGTAAATTAATGTGGGAGCAAATTCATTGTTTTGTTTGTCAGTCTGTTGCTTATTTATTTCCACTGGTCAGGCCTGTTACTAATATGAGAAGTTTGCTCTGAGTGTCAGGACAAAGGAGGTTCCTGCCTCAGTTCTCACATGACTCACACAAAGGCCCCTGGTTTCTCATTGTTTGTCAGCCAAAGTGGTGGTTCAGGACTGGCTGTAGGGCAAGAGGCACCGCTCGGATGACATGAAGCAAGTGCTGGCCACCAGTGAGACAGGCTGGGTCCCGACTTTCCTGACTTCTGTTCCTTCTCAGATCCCATCACTGAGCCTCAGTTACTTCATCTGGGAAAGGGGATTAAAAAAAAAAAAAAAAAAAACGAACAAACAAACAAAAAAACGCTGTCTTGCCTGCTTCCTAAGGAAGGTTGTCAAGAAAGTCATATGAAAATTGATGTGAATGGTAAAAACTGCACAAGAGAAAGAGAAGTTTATTAGGAAGTAATAATAATAGAAGTGGCTCTGTCTTCACCCTGTCCTAGGATTCTTCATGTGCTTTGGGTAAAGGATTTCAACTCAGGTGTTCCCTGCCTTCCTCTTGGCATGTCAAATAACTATTTCTCTACTTTTTTGCATTACAGACGCTCTGGAGGAGAGGCTTGGTAAGCAGTGGGACCAGATCCCCAAACTGCCATCACATGACAGCATCCGCATTTCACCAGGGGCCCGTGAGCAGCTCAGGGAAGAGTGGATCCCCAGTGACGGCCTCACTCAAGAGCCAGCAGAAGTCCTTTAGGCCTGCATGACTCAGCCTCAGGGAAAGCTCATCCTCATCTTGAAATCAAGGGGTATGTAGAAGCAAGGTGAGTCACAGGAAGCTATCCAGATAAAAGACTGAGTCAATCAAAATAGAATTCTAGAATCCTCTCACTCCTGCTGGATAGAATTGAAATAAGCATGGTATCTCATTTCAGCTCCAGGCTCAGGGCCCTGGAGCCTAGGATCCTGGGAATGACGCTACACGAGTGATCTTGGACAAGTCAACGATGTCCTCAGGTTTCTATGCCCTTCTCTGTCAAATGCTCAGGCTGATTAATTCCCTGAGTCCCTGCTACTTTGACTTTGTGACTCTGTGATAGTGCACGAATGCTTTATGAGGGTTTGATGCTCTGAGTGAATCTACAGGCAGGTAGCCCTTGTCCTGTGATCCCCCTAATATATCTCTGGATGTCCTGCACCCTGTCTCCCTCCACATGAGGCCCTACAGATCCATTTGCAGGGCTTGGGGACCCAGCAGCAGCTGTCCGACTCCTCCAGGACCTGGCGCTGTTTTGGCATTGACCCCTCTTGGTTTTAAGCTGCCGTACACTGGGCCAGGAGGCAGCGTGTGGTTGTAGTGTAGCTCAGCTACAACTTACTTAAGCTGTCAAGGCCCAACTCCAGTGAATGCTCTTTCATGAAGCCTTCTCCAGTTCTCATCCAGAAGATTCTCTCCCCTCTGGACTCTCGTGGCCCATTCCCTGTAGTCCTTGAAAGGCCCTTAGCTCTTCCTATGTGGCCTTATAATTAAAACCATGTCCTCCTTTTAGTTTCCTAGTTTTGGCAGAAGATGAAGAAACTTAGTTGAGTGACTCGCTGGACCTTAAAATGCAAGTCTCGGGAGGCCTTCAAAGCAAGGATCCAGTTGAGATAACGAAGCAATCAGGCATTTGTGAAAGTCTTTGACCTTACTTTCCTAGAAGGAGGACAGGGTTATTCCTAAGGCCACATAGGAAGAGGACTGTGAGGATTGTAGGGGCAGGCAGAGTATTCTGTTTTCCCATAGATCCTGGGCAGGCTTTTGTACATGTTAGGGGCCCAAAAAATATGAATCCGTGACCTGAGGAATTCAAGCTTGAGACTTGAACTGGGTATGGACGTAGGTTGTCCAGATCTAACAAACACATTCCTATGATCTCCTTGGTGCTTGGCTAGTGATCCTAAGCTCAAGGATCTGTTTAGGCAGTAGTGGGGTAAAGGGGGGATTTGATAGGAACATTTTGGTTGTAAGTTATGAAAGACCAAGTGAAATTGGTCTCAGAAAAAAAAAAAGAGGATGGGAAGAGTATTATTAAAGGCAAAACTGGCTTCTGGTTAGACAGCCTGGGAGCTACTATCAGCCTTTGCTCTCCAACTGTCATCTTTGCCTCATTCTGTGTCAGCTCTTTACTCAGGCCCATCTCTCCTGCTCGCAGTATGGCTGGCAACAACCCCAGGGAAAAGAAAAAATCGTTTCTTCTCTAACATTTTTAGGAGTGCTAGGCTTATCTTTGCAAGGTCATTATTAATTAACAGTCCTTATAGCCAAAGGAGAATTCTCTGATTGGCTCTGGCCACATGTCCATCCCTGAAGCTGGTTGAGGTCAAGGGACTGGGAGAAGGGATGTTACCTAAAAACAAAGAGGACCCTGTCACCAGAAGAAAGAGAATCAATGTTTGTGGCAAAACCAACAGGGCGTACCTTAAAAATATCTTTTAGAGTTTCGAAAAGCCTAACCGAAATAGTCTACTTACTAATGTTCACACTGTACAAGTTAATGAACATGTCAAGTTTCTTTACCTTTGTCTGAAATTATGTCAGCTCAGTTAGGAAACACTGGATATCTTTTGTTGACCGGAAACTCTTTGCCTCATAAAGAACAGAAAGATAAATTAATTTCTTGCATACTCCGTTTAACAGCATTGAATCATTATAATCTTAACTTCTAGGACACTTTTTTCTTTGAAACATATATCATATCATAATATCATATGGTAAATGGTTTCATCTGAGATTGGAGGGCTAGTGTATATTCTTGGCCAATGACAGCTGAATAAACTTGACTGTGTTTTCTCAGCCAAAGATTATTGACACTTCCCTACATGGTTGGCGGCTTTCGGCCAAGAAGCATTCCATTGTACTTTAAGAACTGCAAGTCTTTGGCAATATGTGTTTTTCCCCTTGTGAACCTTCCCTTTCCGCCATATATTTTGTGTTCCAGTCAGCAGCTTTACCCTCTACACCTGACAAAGGGTATGGAAGTATAAGTTTTGAAGAAAGATGAAGAAATATAGTTGAGTAACTTGCTGGACCTGAAAAGGCAAGGCTCAGGGGGCCTTCAAAGCAAAGGTCCAGAGTTGAGATGCAGAAGCAATGAGGCATTTGTGAAAGTCTTTGACCTTAGCGAGGGCCTGGTGAGCACAACCTTCCCAGTAAGGAAGGTTGGATAATTAATTATATGTAGGAGAAGCATTGGCCAGGACAGGTCATAGTTTTAGGGGATTGGAAAGAATCAGAAGATCCACTATCGAGGGGAGCCAGAGGCTGGGAAGGGGCTCCTTTACCAGCCAAGCTGTAACAGTTGGGTCTCCAATTTTAACATTTACAAATGTTAACGAGAAATTCTATAATTGCTTTATGTAATCATCAGAATATCTTAGGCAATGGAGGAAAAAAAAACCCAAAACCAAAAACATTTCCTCTGCCTTGAGTTCTAAACTTTAAGGAGCTCACTCTCTTTTTATGCTATGTTTTGTTTTGTTTTGTTTTGTTTCTCTGGGCAGTTCAATTGGAATAATCTGAAACATCATCCTGTCGTGGGCTTGAGGGAGAAGATGTGATGGATTCTAGATATGAGGAACACACAAGGGTCAAAGGAACCAGCTCTCCCTGGGCATCCCTGCTGGGAACAGATGATGGACTGGGGAAGCACCATCTGAGGCTCTGTAGTTTTGAACAGGGCCTGGTGAAGAGGAGCGCATGTTATGGACAGCACCCAGTGGATAGCGTACAGTGAGGAGGGACCAGCAGGAAGTTCCGGAACCCTTCCACACTTCACACTGAGCTGTGTGTAAATGAGTCCTTGTATTTGAGTGAGAAAGGAAAATACCGTGGGTCCCCAGAACCACTAAGCTAAAGAGAAAATTCAAGCTAGGAACTTAGGCAAAGCTGCCTCCCATTCTGTGCAAAGGCATCCCTCTGCTCACTGCGATAAGTGCATACCTGATTACCTCCTTTGGAAAGACTAATCAGAAATTCAAAAGAATGCAACCTTTTGTCTCTCACCTGTTTGTGACCTGGAAGCCCCCTCCCTGCTTCAAAATGTCCTGCTTTTGCTTCTGAGTTTTCCCACCTATCTGACGGAGCCAATGTTCATATTACATATGTTGATTGAAATCTCATGTCTCCCTAAAATGTATAAAATCAAACTGTCTCTGACCACCTTAGGCGCAGGTGGTCAGGACCTTTTGAGGCTGTGTCACAAGTGCTCATCCTCAACGGTGGCAAAATGAACTTTTTAAATTAACTGAGACCTGGCTGGGTGTGGCGGCTCACACCTGTAATCCCAGCAACTTGGGAGGCTTGAGATCAGGCTAGCTTGGCTAACATGGTGAAACCCCGTCTCTACTAAAAACACAAAATTAGCCAGGCACGGTGGCGAGTGCCTGTAATTCCAGCTACTCAGGAGGCCGAGGCAGGAGAATCACTTGAACCCAGGAGGCAGAGCCTGCAGTGAGCCGAGATCGTGGCACTGCCCTCCAGCCTGGGCAGCAGAGTGAGACTCCACCTTAAAAAATAAATAAAGTAAAGTAAATTAACTGAGACCTGTCTCAAATTTTCGGGATTTACATGAATTACATGCTTCTGTAAGTACATGACCTGAGGCAAGACTGGAATCCTGCCAGTTCCCAAGTCATATCATCTCCATTGCCCGAAACAGGAAGAGACCTTAGAGATGATCCTGGTTCATATTCCTCATTTCACACATAGAGAAATTGAGATCCAGAGAAAAGAGGAAGATTTACATAGGCTGGCAAAGGTTTTGGTGTAGGTGTTCCACCATCTAGTTGTGTCAGGATGAGCCGAGAGTACTTGTTAAAGTGTTGATTCTTGGAAGCTATTCCAAACCTATGAAATTAGATGCTCTGGAAATGGGCCCAGAAATCTGTATCGTAGCAAGTACCCTCTGAGGTGATTCCCAAACACCCCAAGTTTGAGGACAACTGACCTAAGTTTCCAAAGGTGCTTCATGGTTGACCCTGCAGAAGGCTCAGCGCTCTCTCTCTGGCCTCAGAGACCTGCAGGAGCTGGTGACTCTGGAGAATACAGATCCAGAAGGGTGAATCAGGGAGTGAGGTTCGTTTTTAGTTTTCCTGCAATTTGAGAGGTCTTGTTGCACTTTTTTTTTCTCAGGCTAGTTGTAAAGGAATTGGGCAAATGATTCTTGTTTGCCTGTCAAGCACCATGATGTTTAAATGTATCTCTGTCTTGAAACACTGTTACTCTCTAAATTCCAACTGATCATTTGACAGTTGAAAAAGCTAGCATAAACTCCTTTCTTTCTTTTTTTAAGTTAATAGCTCCACTCCAGTCTCTAAGGCTTCATGTGTAACAGTTTAAAAGATTGGCATGCTTCCCTCTGTGGCTTTCCCATCTCACAGAAACTTTAAGTTGCTGAAAATCACAAGCGATCATCTCTGAATCCTAACTGTAGATATTAAAATGAGAAAACATAGTTCTTCTGGTTGTTTTGAAAATGATATAACTCTTTTCTGATGGTTAAAATAACATTTACCTCTTCTTATAAGTTGGTCTGAGTTGTCTTATTATTTTATTATGTGACAGCTTCTAACATCTTAAGCCAATTCCTTGGAGGTGTCCTAAAACCTCAATATCACTAGAGATTACTTGTTACACTTTATTTTTTTAATGATTAAAAAGTAAACAAATAGGCCGGGTGTGGTGACTCACACCTGTAATCCTAGCACTTTGGGAGGCCTAGGCTGTTGGATCACGAGGTCAGGAGTTCCAAACCAGCCTGGCCAACATGGTGAAACCCCATCTCTACTAAAAATACAAAAATTAGCCCCGCCTGGTGGCACATGCCTGTAATCCTAGCTACTCGGGAGGCTGAGGCAGAAGAATTGCTCGAACCCACGAGGCGGAGGTTGCAGTGAGCCGAGATCGCTCCATCGCACTCCAGCCTGGGGTACAAAGAGCAAAACTCTGTCTTAAAAAAAAAAAAAAAGTAAACAAATAGATCATCAAGTTATTTATGACGATTAAACAAAAGGACACAATAGGTTTTCTCTTAAAATTCAGCTTGTATATGTATGTTTCTATAGAATATTTGTCTGGGATTCGGGACGGGGATCTGCTGCTACCCCTGCTGTGTGAACTTGAGTAAGGCCCTCACCTTTCTGGGCCTCAGTTTCCCCCTCTACAGAGCAAGAGAGAGACATACAAGTGATTTTTGAAGACCTCTCCAGGTCTCAAAGTTATCAGGGTAAAGTATCAAGAGGTTATGAAACGTCTCGCAGTGTGGGAGGGAACAAATATGTCATGATTTTGTTCCAGTTTAATCTGTTTCACATTTAGTATAGTCCAACCTGTGATAGGTCCTGTGTGGAACATAGATGAGTCACTTCCTGTCCTAAGTGGGTCTTCTCTGAGGTATGGAACAGATCCTTCCTTCAGATATGGAGCCAGCAGGGGGGGTCAATGGGCCTCCGGGCAAATTCTTTGTGTTCTTTCATCTGTGTCAAATTAAACCTGCTAATCAGCATACACCTATGCCCAAGGGCATTTAAGGACAGTGCAGCTTAAAAACTAGATGTTCCTGAAAAGTGTGCCCATCAAGTTTGTATCAACATGATCACATTTTAAATGTAGAAGCGTAGTTGGCAACTGAAATGAAGATTAGGGAAAAACGTTTTGTAAGATGACAAATGCCTTTTGTTAAGTAATATCGAAGGCTGAAAAGCCCAGTGTATCCACCACTTCTTCCAGGGAGTCTCCCTGGACTGCTGCTGGATCCTGACAACTTCATTCATCTCCCTCCCCTCTAAATTCCACTCTGCTTTAAGAGCTGAGCCACATCAGTAAGTACAAAATTATGCTCTTAAAACACAGGGTCCTAAAATGTTAAGGCCAGAAGGGAACTTTGAAACATCAGTCTCTTCACCCTACCTTTAACTTTATCACCCACTAATTTGCTTATTCATTTATTTGTTTATTTAGCAGATATTTAGTTAATGCCTACTGTATGTTAAACATTGTGTTAGGCATAACATATACAGCAAAATCAAGGCATAGAAGCCTCCTACCCTCATGGAATTTACATTTTCTCTATCTGTGTGTGTAAAGGTAAACAGTGTATATGTTGGTAGGCTGACGGAATGGGGAATTACTGGTCAGGAACGGAGAGCTACTTTAGATAGGTGGGCAGAGGAGGTTTCTGTGACGAGGTGACATTTAAGTTGGCGTCTGAAGAATGAGAAGGAACCAGCCAGGGCTACTGCTTAGGGTGGAGAGAAAGAGTAACTGGTGGAGACTGAGTGACAGGGAAGAGCTGGGAGAGCCTAGAGAACCTGAGAGGGGTAGAAAAGGGGTAGCGAGGTGCAGGTACAAGACAAAGACAGAAAGGAGGGGAGGGATCATATCAGAGAGGGCTTTGAGGCCATGGTGTGGAATTCGTACTTTCTGCTGAGTTTAGTGGGAAGCCATTGGATGGCGAAGAGCAGGGGAGTAAAATCTGGTTTATATTCTTGAAAGATCCTTTTGGCTGCTTTTTGGAAAAGTGATTGTAAGGAAATGAGCAAGGAAGCAGAAAAAAAAACAATGTGCAGGGGAGATTTAATGGGACTCTTTTAGACTAGGGTTGTTACAGTGGGGTGCAGAGATGTGCACAATAAAGTTTGGGGGTGGACTCACAAGACTTGTTTCTAGACTGGATAGGGAGTTAAGAAATAGGAAGGAATGAAAGATAATTCTTTATCTTTAAGCTCGAGAACTAGAGGAAGGGCTGTTTATTAAGATGAAAAGATTGGGGAAATACAGTACAGCTTTGAGAGAAAATCCAAGAAACTTGTTTTGGATGTACTAAGTTTCATATTCTTATTGGACCCTTGAGCAGAGATGGATAGATCACTGATTCTTCTCAAAAGGCCTTCTGATTATTGCAAAGGTTTTAGCTTTGTCTCCTGATCTAGACCAAAATCCTCCTGAAGATAGGCAAAGCTTATGTTTTATATGTCTTCTGTCTTCTTCATTGACTTCAGGGTGAGAGGAAAGTAACACAATTTTTATATTCCCATATTCTGGATTAAACAGGCTTGGTGTGCTGAGTCGGCTGTATTGGCTTGCAAGAGCTAATTGCTAAGATTCCAGAAATGCTGCAAGCCAGTTGTAAAACCATCCTTGAATTTGGTCGTGATGGAGTACTTACACACAGAATTTGGCAAACTATAAATTGGGACCTGTTTTTTTTTTCTTTTTCTTTTTTTTTTTTTATTATACTTTAAGTTCTAGGGTACATGTGCACAACGTGCAGGTTTGTTACACATGTATACATGTGCCATGTTGGTGTGCTGCACCCATCAGCTCGTCAGCTCCCTTCATCTCGTCATTTACATCAGTTATAACTCTGGATGGAATCGGGAGTTTTTTTTTTTTTTTTCTTAGTGAGCCAGGTTACCAGCATATCAGAGCAACGCACAGAGCCACCAACTCAAATGCCCTTAGGGGAAAGGAAGATAACATTTATTAGTGATTCATCTAGGACATTTCTCCCATTGAAATACCAAAGCATACTGGGCCCTAGCTAGGCTAAAATAAATACCTACATTGCATTAAGTTCAGAGACTTAAATTTCTCAATCAAGTACACACACACACACACACACATACACACTATTACAAAACATTCAGTTCCCCCTTTAACATCCCTAACAGAAAATTTTAAATTTGTGTGATTGAAAAGCCGTCATTGATGCTTCCCCTGAATTCAAATAGTGCACCTCAAGATAAAGTCAAATATTCACATCTAAATAGGAAAGGTATATTCCCTCTAAAATAGTAAAGCTCTAAGATGTTAGTTGTCATTGTCAAGATTCCAACTCGGTGTTGCTAGATCTTATGCATTTTCAAGAAAAGCCAGAAATCTGGGTTTTAATGAGAAACGTCCCAGCTGTTAAATGTTTACTTAAAATTTTAAAAAGCACCATGAGCCAAATAAAACACTTATATAGGCTTCACTGGGCCCAAGGGTCACCAGTTTGCAAGTCTGTTTGAAGTTCTTGTGCATGGTTATCCATCTAAGGTAGGGGAGAGGGCCCCCCAGAATATGCCAGAAACGGACTTCCCTGCCAACTTTGGCGTGTGGGAGCCACATGAAATTATTTTATTAAAAAATACGTGTTAGGTGACTTATGATGTACTCTAGCACAATGGGGCAAGTACACAACAGCTGTGTTTATTTTTCCCATTTGACTGCAGGCTCCTCTAGGGCAAGGGCCATTACTGCATCTTGGTATCCTGCTAGTATGTAGTATAAAAGACAGCAAATAGGAGCTTGGTACGGGAGGAGATGTAAACACATCTTTTCAAATCTCGTGAAGAAATGGACACCCAAAGAGAAGTCACTTGTTGTTGGCCTCAATAGTGAATTAGTGCAGAGCTGGCACTAGAACCCCTATCTCTAAATGATTGCTCCTAGGGATAGAAGGGACCTATGTTTTTCAGGAAATATTCGCTGAATTAATGAGTACAAGAAAGAACTATAGCAAAATCAATGAATGTATGAACGAGTGAATACAACCTAAAATGACCATTTGGTTCATGGAATACATGAGCTGGGAACTGATTTTGGTTCTTCCACTAGCTGTCATATTGCTGTAAGTATGTCCCTTATCGTTACAGGTCTTTCACTTTCTTATCTATAAACACCTTGTCTCTGGTGGTGGACTAAAAGTCACAAACTAATAGCAATAGTCAAAATTATGAAATTCTACATGATTTACATGGATTTTGTCATTAAGGCTTACAATGGTTCTATGAGCTGAACACTGTTTTTATTTTATTATTTATTTATGTTTTGAGACAGAGTCTCGCTCTATTTCCCAGGCTGGATTACAGTGGTGCGATCTCAGCTCACTGTAACCTCCACCTCCCACGTTCAAGTGATTCTCCTGCCTCAGCCTCCCGAGTAGCTTGGACTATAGGCATGCACCACCACGCCTGGCTAATTTTTGTATTTTTAATGGAAAAGGGGTTTTACCGTGTTGGCCAGGCTGCTTGAGCACTGTTTTTATACTGCTATGTCATACATAAAGAAATTGATGCACGATAATGTAACTAACTTGTTCAGCTTCGTGTAACAGTGGATTTGAATGCAGGCATTCTGCTCTGGAATGATACTAGTAATGAAAGTGCTATAGAGAAATAAAAAGATGACATAAATATGTGATCAGAACAGTTTTGGGAGTGTCACGAATGTGGTGTTTCTATGGCTCTTAAAAAGAACGATGCTCTAGGTCAGGCGCAGTAGTTCACGCCTGTAATCCCAGCACTTTGGGAGGCTGAGGTGGGCGGATCACCTGAGATCAGGAGTTAGAGACCAGCCTGGCCAATATGGTGGAACCCTGTCTCTACTGAAAATAGAAAAAAAAAAAAAAAATCAGCTGGGTGTGGCGGTACATGCCTGTAATCCCAGCTACTCAGGAAGCTGAGGCAGGAGAATTGCTTGAACCCAGGAGGTGGAGGTTGCAGTGAGCCGAGATCACACCATTGCATTCTAGCCTGGAAGACAGACAGAGACTCCGTCTCAAAACAAACAAACAAAACAAACAAGCAAACAAACAGAAAATCACTTTATCACTGTATGTCTTGGAAAGTTTCCTTCACCGGCAGGAACATTTGGACTCAGTGACATCAATTAATGTCATGGAGTCATTATTTTGCCTTATAGTTTCAGCTCCTTTGACAAATGCATACAGCAGTAATCTTTGCACAGGTAATAAATTAAGAAATAAATCATTAGGCTTTGAGTAAATTTTCCCAGAGATGTATTAATTTATGAGGAGCCAGACAATTAGGCATCTTGGTTAATGCCTTTCATTTAGCTCAACACTCCTGGTTTGTACTGGAAAGGGTGACCAGTCTTTTTATCCCTTTTAGCTGGCACAGGTAGTTACTTGTGCTAATTAGCAGGGAAAGGAGCAGAAGGCAAAAAGAGGCACAAAATATCCTCCAGCAAGAGGTAATGATGGTGCTTCTCCTGGGCTGTGACTCCTATGACATTAAGGGACAGAAAAGGACTTGATCAACCCTCTACTCAAATCTAAATGTACCGTTTGGATACTCATAGATTGCTAGAGCTGGAAGCATTTTAAAACATTGCCTAATACATTTGTTTTGTTTAACAGATAAGGAAACTGAGGCCAGACAGGGAAAGTTTCTTGGTCAAGGTTGTGCTGCCAACGAGTAGCTGAACCAGAACTCAAACCGAAACGTCGAGACGTCGTCACTGCTCGCTTTTTGAGTGACCATTCCTGCATAGCAAGCTATTTTCAGTTTTGCCCTCAGGACTCCAGTAAACATTTGAATTATGGGAGCTTTGACCATTAGGAAACTTCATTTTAGTTTTCTCTGGAAGTTCAGAGAGGAGAAATAAGAAGTGGTTGTTGCAATGCCTTAGATTTAAATACCCTTCACTCTCATTTCTCCAAGCTAAGGGAAGGAAGAAATAGCTTGAGGTTTCTCAATGTTAGAAAATCAGAAAGTCATCTGTCTTTGAAAGGGGATATAGGGATATAGATTATGCTTACTTTCCTAGGTATATTTACGTTAGCTAATGTTGAAAGATTGCTAAAGGAGGGCTTTGGGAATCTAAATCCTACTTGAATCGTGGTCTTGATGAATAACCTTGGCCAAGACATTCTTTCTGGGTTTTAGTTTTCTCAATGGCAAATTTAGTTGATTCTTAAGACCTTGGTCAGCGTTAGGTTTCAAAATGTCAGCCTGGATAACAGAGAGAGGCTCTCTAAAAGAAAAAAAAAAAAAATTTATTCAGAAATAGGGTCTTTCAATGGGAATACGCATGCCATAGTAGTCTTGCCTAGCCAGATCAGTAGAAAGGGTGGTGCCAGTTTAAAGATAGACAGGCAGTTAATAGGCAGATTCCTTGCAAAAATATTGTGTGTGTGTGTGTGTGTGTGTGTGCAAGATTGCATTTATGCAAGATTGTAGTTTTTGCAGTTTTTGTGATAGTTCTTGTTATTAGGCATTCATGCATGAGAACCCTTTCTTCATAGCCTTCCTTAATTCTGTTTTCAGGGTTCTTAACACAAGTGATTCCATTTTGATTCTGACAACGTTCACAGGAGGTCTAGAAAACACCTGTACTTTGAGTATCATTGCCATGGAAGGAGAAGTAACTTTCTGGATGGAAGTTGGCCTTCATAAAGTCAGGCTATATTTACAAATTAAGTGCTTCCCTTATTAACATGGTCCAATGGAACAAGCATGGGTTACGAGTCCGCACATGGCTGTTTCTCTGATCCATGACCCTGGGCAAGTCCTTGACTTCCTTTAGACCTTTTTCTTTTTAATCTCTAAAATGAGATTAACACCTGCCCATGTTTGCCTCACAGGACTGTTGCAGAAGACAAAGGATATAGAAATACTTTATAACATGCAGACATATGAAGTTATATGTAACTTAATATTGAGCGTGTCCTTAACGACTAAGAAAAATGTAAAAACAACATGTAGAACCAGTCAAAAGTCACCTGTGGCCAAGGTGACACTGAAGAAACTAAACTTTCTTTTTCTCCAGGTCATTTTGTCTTCCTAGTAATAGCCCAGCCTGAAATGGGACTTTGGGGTTTACTAAGGTGTTCATATGTCCTGGCTTGGCTGGGACAGTCCTATTTGCAATGGCCATCCTAGTATAATTTTTAATTATCCTTTTTTTTTGAGACAGAGTCTCACTTCTGTCTTTAGGCGGGAATGCAGTGGCACAATCTGGGCTCACTGCAACCTCTGCCTCCCAGGTTAGAGTGATTCTTCTGCCTCAGCCTCCCAAGTAGCTCGGATTACAGGCGCCCGCCACCACGCGCAGCTAATTTTTGTATTTTTAGTAGAGATGCATGCGGGTTCACCATGTTGGCCAGGATGGTCTCAATCTCTTGACCTCGTGATCTGCCTGCCTTGGCCTCCCAAAGTGCTGGGATTACAGGCGTGAGCCACCGCTCCTGGCCTCATATTTTCATTCTTAAAAGTGCCCCTGTTTTGACAGTAAATTACATTGCTACCCCTAAACTAAAAAACCATTCTGTGTCACCTTTTCATTTTACGTAATGGGGAACGGAGGCTCAGTGAAGAGAAACAACGTCCCAAATTCACTCAGCCTGCCCAGAGCCTGCAAGTGGAAAATCCCTTCTCTTTGTACCTGGGAAGGAAGGGGAAGAGAATACAGGGTGACAGAATGGTTTCCTTTGTCTGCTCTCCAGCTTCTTGAAGCAAATCTAATAGGAGTGCCCTAACCCCTCTTGATTTCCTGGAAAGTGATCAGCAATAGTAAGGTTGCCAGCGGCCACGAGGGAGCTAGGGGTTGGAGCAAACGTAACAGAAACCTGGAGAGGGAAGCTTTTTCTCTTCTGAACGCAGAAGAACAGCCCAAAGGGAGGAACACTGCCTATTATTAACTAGCTCTGATTTAGGCACTGTGTTTTTTCTCCTTGATGTCATAACGTAGCTTCATATTCATGGTCTCAATTGATCTAATTCTTACCGTCTTTGGAAATGAATGTGAAGACATCATCGTTCCCATTTTGCAGTGGAGAAAACTGAGGCCGATAAAGGCAGTAGACTTGCTTTAAGTTTCACAGTAAGTGTCAGAGTTGGTACTAGAGCTTCATCTCCTATGTCCTTGCCCAGTATTACTTCTGCTTCATTTTGCTTCCTGCACAGTCTGCCTTTAGGCATCTAAGACAGAAATCTCATTATAATAAAGTATTTTTGATATTCACGTAACTTAAGCCTTTTGGATGGAGCCCAAGGCAGAACCATCTTATATCCTGAATTTGGCTCTGTGACAAATAGTGTTAGAACATGGTTCATGATCAACTGTGGGTTTCGCTTTACAAACATATCTCTGAAAAACTTCCCTATGTGGATGGAGAACAGGCTAATTTATCTTGGGATAGGAGATTTCTCTTTGAAACAATTGCTGGGATCCTGGAGAATAGAGGGACAGTCTTACTAGAGTACTTAACTGTGCTGTGCTTGCAAATCCCTAACCTGATATTTTGCAGAATCTCCATCTCAGAAAGATTTGTTTTGGCAGAGACTGAAATTCTTTATTTGGAACTTGAGGTATCCCTGACCCATAAGAGTTCAGCTTTACAGATATGCAGTTGCATCCGTCGTCACTCTGCCCTAAGCAGGGCAAGGTCCTGGGCAATGGCTTTGGTGAGCAAGAGTAGGGGATCCCGGGTATGGTCTTGAGTTGGTGACTAACACATGAGGTGTCAGGAGAGCTGCTTTTCTTTTAGGGGGCTCTGTTGTTTCAACTGTCATATGTTGAGACAGCATTCATCAGTGTGCTTTAAACTTTTAAAGCCACCAGATTTTTCTCCCCCCAGAATGCTGTGGAAACCTGGCATGAATAAATAGTAAAAGTGGGACTCAGGGCTTCTCCATTTAGCCACTGTAGGTCTGTAGGGCCTCTGTGGACTCTAGTGTGGCAACAATTGGATACATTCCTTTTAGCCCCCAACACTGGGCTTCTGAAGATGAGTAACGGCTTAGTGATAGATGTTAACCCCTGAGGGGTTGCAG
Source organism: Piliocolobus tephrosceles (assembly GCF_002776525.5). Taxonomy (NCBI): domain Eukaryota; kingdom Metazoa; phylum Chordata; class Mammalia; order Primates; family Cercopithecidae; genus Piliocolobus; species Piliocolobus tephrosceles. Next base: position 183,860,244 of record NC_045435.1, on the reverse strand, counting down.
GGAGCCTGGAATTCTGGATACAGAACTGGTCAGACAGTGGATAGGGCTGTGACAGTGTAACAAACAGGAGAATTGGAGTGGAGGGTAGCAAGATAAAGCTGTACATTTCATGGGTTAACAGCACTTTATAGTTTACAAGTATTTGCACTGTAGTTGTCTCTTTTGAATGTATGCAACACTGTGTGCTCAGGCATTTGTGCAGCGATCTTTTGTGAAGCTGGATTATGTGCCTGGTGCTGTGGTAGAGCTCAGGGACATAAAGAAAGAGGAGACCGTGTGAGCCTGGAGGAGCTCATCATCTGCTAGAGGAAACGGACAGGTAAAGAGGGCATTGCAATTGCAAAACAGAAAAGCTGTAAGAGAGGTGTAAACAAATGTTGAGCAGCTAAGTGAAAGCAATGATTCCTTTTTCCCGGGGAGGGGAGGAAGGTGTGCCTATCGTGGGGCCTGGAGGATGAGTTACCTAGGCAGGAAAACAACACACGCACGAAGCAGTGGAGGCCTGTGTGAGCAAGGCGCATTTGGGGGAAACGGGAAGAGCTGGGGAAATCTGGCCTTCAAGTTATGGAAAGGCAGTTAAACTGTGACGTTAACCTGCAGCTTAACTGGGAAGGGCTTTGAAAACAATGCAAAGAATTTGGACCCCATGGCCATGAGAGTCCCATCTTCCAGATGAGGAAAGGGCCTTCCCTTCCCACAGGGCCAGCCGCAACTGTGACCCCCGTGTTCCTTTTGCTACCCTGTGCTGCCTCCAGCAGGCCTGAACCGAGGCAGGCCCTGCGTGGGAGAGGCCTCTGGGCTGTTTATCCTGCTCCAGTGGGGCTGGCTCTGGCAGGGAGTGGAAGTAGGTGAGGTGGGGGCTGTGGAGGAGAGGAGGAGCCGGACAACAAGGGCTACATTCAAGGCCTGCACTGGAGCCGACGAGGAGAATGGAAAGCTACAGTCCGCTGGAGCCGTCCAGCCTTGGCAAAGCAACCGGGGCCTTATAAGGAAATGTTCTCTCCCAGCCAGTGGGGCTGGGATGGAGCCCTGTGCCCGCAGGACAGAGCTGCCCTTGTGGTGGTAGGCTGGGGGTGCCACCCGCCCCTCTGCTGTGAACAGGAGCTGTCAATGGGCCACTTCTGCAGGCTCAGCATTCCCTCTCAGCCCCAGTGTGCGTGCAGCCCCCACCCCTCCATGCCCTCCCACTCCCCATTGCCTTGGGCTGATTGGAGGAAAGGAAAAAAACAAAACAAAACAAAGACTTGGCCAAGTCCCAGCCTCAATGCTGTTTGATGCCGAATTATTCAGAAAATAGGCTCAGGTCAGATTGTCTCTTTTTCCTGAAGAATGCATGAATAAGGGGATTGCTCTTTGTCCTCCTTCTCTGCCCAGCACCCTCATCTCTTTTCCTTGTGATCACAAAACTCCCAGCACCCGACACAGCCCAGCGCAGAAAGCAAGAAGCTGAGATGAGTGGGCAGGGGAAGCCTTGTGTTGGTGCCTTTTCCACCTCCCGGGGTAGAGCAGGAGCCACCGGAATACTCAAAGGAGATGGGTGACTCTGCTCAGACTCCCCACCTGTGCCAGGCAGACCAGAGGGTCAGGGAGAGAGAGATGGGCACAGGGTAAAAACAGAGCCTGCCCAGAAAGCAATAGAAAGTGCTCCTTGGGGTTGGGCGTGGTGGCTCACGCCAGTAATCCCAGCACTTTGGGAGGCCAAGGCAGGCGGATCACAAGGTCAGGAGTTCGAGACCAGTCTGACCAACATGGTGAAACCCCCGTCTCTACTAAAAATACAAAAATTAGCCAGGCATGGTGGCCCATGTCTGTAATCCCAGCTACTCAGGAGGCTGAGGCAGGAGAATCGCTTGAACCCGGGAGGCAGAGGTTGCAGCGAGCTCAGATCGCGCCACTGCATTCCAGCTTGGGCGACAGAGCAAGACTCTGTCTCAAAAAAAAAAAAAAAGATAAAGGAAGTGCTCCTTGGGAAAGGACAGTAAGCATTAATGACAGTAAGCATTAGTCAGCTCCTGGAAGCAGGGCTTTTCCACAGGGAGTGAGGAGAGATGATTTAAAGCACTGATCCCTAGCAGATCTTTCTGAACTCGAGATTGGGGGCAGGAGCAGAAAAGATACTTAGTGTGGCCTTTTGCTTTGGCTATTCATAGACCCTGTGCATGAAACCCTGGAGCTACAAGGAAGCAGGTTGGCCAGTGCAGCTCCTCACCTAAAGCTGAAATATTTTTACAGCAAGCTTGGCAGACCTTCAGCTAACCAGGGCTCCTCTAGTCATCATGGACTCAGTCCCTCAAGTTAATCCATCCCAAATGTACAGCTCAACTCAACAAGGAGATGGAAGTCATGGAAAGCAAGAGGAAACTTCTGTTTTTGAGGAGTTTACCATCCAGAGCAAAGCTATGAGGAGCAGAAAATAATCCAAACACAAAGAAGAAACTTATGGCTGGGTGCAGAGGCTCAAGATTGTAATCCCAGCACTTTGTGAGGCCGAGACAGTTGGATCACCTGAGGTCAGGAGTTTGAGAGCAGCCTGGCCAACATGGTGGAATCCCATCTACTAAAAACACAAAAATTAGCTGGGCATGGTGGCGGCACCTGTAGTCCCAGCTACTCAGGAGGCTGAGGCAGGAGAATCACTTGAACCTGGGAGGCGGAGGTTGCAGTGAGCTGAGATCGTGCCACTGTGCTCCAGGCTGGGGGACAGAGTGAGACTTTGTGAAAGAAAGAAAGAAGGAAGGAAGGAAGGAAGGAAGGAAGGAAGGAAGGAAGGAAGGAAGGAAGGAAGGAAGGAAGGAAGGAAAGAAAGAAAGAAAGAAAGAAAGAAAGAAAGAAAGAAAGAAAGAAAAGAAAAGAAAAGAAAAGAAAAGAAAAGAAAAGAAAAGAAAAGAGAGAGAGAGAGGGAGGGAGGGAGGAAGGAAGGAAGGAAGGAAGGAGAAAGAAAGAAAGAAAAGAAAGAAAGAAAGAAAGGAAGGGAGAAAGAAAGAAAAAGGAAGGAAGGAAGGGAAAGGAAAGAAAAAAGAAAGAAAGTTATGAGCTCTAAGAAAAACAAAGGAATGACGTCTGAGGTGAAAGTAAGAAGAAATTGCTCTTGACTAGGTGTCCATAGCAGTAGACGAGGAAAGGTCTTACAGAAGAGATGGAGTTTGGGGTGAAGAAAAGCTAAAAGTCCAAAAAGTGACATTTTGAGAGATTGTAGGGAAATGGCTTCTGGGAGGAGGAACTAGCCTGGGCAAGATGTGGTGGCAGGAAAACTTGGGGCTCACGTGGTGTCTGTGGGGAGATGGACAGCTGGATTAGTGCAACAGGGAGAGGAGGGGCTGTGGTTGGAGAACGGCTGAGTCCCACGTTTGGGGGCATTGAATCCTGGAAGGAGGAGGAAATCCAAGTGATTGGCAGCCAGGAACCACTGAAAGCTTTTCAGCATGAAAGAGATGTGACCGATACAGTGGTTCAGCAACTGTGATCTGGTGTCAGGTGCAGGAGGGAGAGGCGTCCTTCTCCCTGCTTTGGTGAAGCCAGGAGAGTACCACTCCCTGAAGCAGAGCTTTGGAGGTGTTGTGGCCCTTTCCTGGGCACTGGAGGCCTGGCTCTCCAGAGAGCCACCTAGATCTCAGGATTTCAAGCACTGCTGCATCTTGGAGGCTGGCTGCTTTTTGAACGAATGACCCTTCCCCAGAAAAGACTAGGACTGGCCACGTTAGCTCAGTTCTCTTTTCACTTTGAGGCTTTGCTTGCACAAGCCATTGTGTTCAGATATGGTTAAGAAACCTAAACTTCAATCCTTTTTCAGGACTCGAAGACCTGGCAGGGTTCCAAAAAGCACCCAGGGTTGAAAGGCAAAAGCACTTGGATGCCATCTCATCTCAAAGAGTCTGTCTTTTGTAAGGCATTCACTATTTAGACACCTGTGCTTATCTCACACTTGATGATAATAGAGCAGTAACCTCCTCCTCAGCTTTTCCTTCCATGGCTGCTTTCCCTTCCTTTTGGATGCCTGGCCCCATCATGGCATCACTATACCTAGGGAGTATGCGGCTTTTGCAGAGTGCTTTGGTCTGTTGGAAGAGTAGGGATAGCTTTTTGTCCCAGAGAAAATTCCAAGGTGCTCTGGAGGATAGCAGTGGGGTTCCCTCTGTGTTCTGGATCTGGGTTTGGGCCAGTCTGGCTGTCCCACTGCCCAGCATGGCCAGTTGAGCAATAGGATTCTGAAGGACCTGAACTTGATCTTCACACCTGGCCCCTGCCTTCTGGCCACAGGGGGCTGCAGCTGAGGAGATGATGATGTGCATCTTGGTAGCAAATCCTGCGTCCTACCAAACTTTTCTTCCTTGACAATGCAGATGGTGACCCCCGGGGCCACAGAGATACAGCTCTAGTCCTGCAGGAACTGGTTGTTCCGCTGTCCTTCCAATAGGTTGTGGTTATGGCTAATTATTTTGAATTTGTATTAGATAACAATAAATTTACTTCTTCCCTTTTAAGGGAATATATGAGCATTTAATGATTAGATATTATTGTTATTATTATTTACTTATTTATTTATTTTTTGAGACAGAGTCTCACGCTGCCACCCAGGCAAGAATGCAGTGGCATGATCTCAGCTCACTGCAACCTCACCTTCCAGGTTCAAGGGATTCTCCTGCCTCAGCCTCCCAAGTAGCTGGGATTACAGTCCTGTGCCAACACACCCAGCTGATTTTTGTATTTTTAGTAGAGACGGGGTTTCACTATGTTGGTCAGGTTGGTCTCAAACTTCTGACCTCAAGTGATCCACCTCCCTCGGCCTCCCAAAGTGTCGGTATTACAGGCATGAGCCACCGTGCCCAGCCAAGTGAAATAGTATCTTAACTCTAAAGACTGAATTTCAAAATAACTGACTTATAGGATGGCTGGCATTCTGTTATGTGAAGCCAAAGTCTTCTCAGAACCCTTTGATTTGCCACCCAAATTGTCTGCTAGCTCAGTCTCCAACTCAGAGAAATGTCACTGGCAAGTCTCCTCAGTTTTTCATTTTAATTTTACCCAACCATTCATTATTCACCCCATTTATTTGATTTGGTAATAGCAGTTTAAAATAATCAGAAGGCATACAGGGGATACAATAAAAATATTCCTCTCACCCTTTCCCCAACTATCTAGATGTCCTCCTTTTCAAAGTCGACCACGATACCATTTTCTCATGTATCCTTCTCTGTGATATTTTTATAGAAGTAATGATCAGGACTTTCCTCATCCAGTAGACAGCTCATGCGAAAAGAAGCAAGCCGGTTCAAACAGGATTCTCCCGGGACAGTTGGTCTCCCAGGTTTGCCTACACAGGGAGCTGAACCCTGATTCTAGATGCCAGATAGGCCTCACCTGGCCCAGGTTTCTATAGCACAAGCCCTGATATTCTTTAGCCTGACCCTCAGTGAAAATTAGCTGAGGATGTCTGAGCTCACTCTCTGGAATGAGACCTAAATACCGTCTCCTGCATAATCTTATAGAAAATGAATGAAACAGAGACTGCACTGTGAGTTCTGGTGCCAGTTATAAAGGATCTGGGGCAGAGATCTGGCATCCAGGTGGCTCGAGGAAGAGTCCTGGAGTTTCTAGCATCCTCTCCTCTGGGTCCCATTTCTCTGGTTTTTCATGGTGTGATCCGGACTGAAATGCCCATCAGTTATTCTCGACACTGACTTACTGATCACAGAGAATCTTTACTCTGTGCTTGTTTACTCTGAAACTGGCAGCCCCACTAATGCTGCAGCTGCTCACCAGACACACCAGAGCACTCTCTTTCTTGCTGATGATGCTGGAGCACTTACTTGCTCACTGTCATGCTGGAGCACCATCATCCTGGAGCACTCTCTTGCTCATTGATGATACCGGAGCACTTGTTGCTCACGGATCACACTGAAGCTACATTTTCTCAGCGAGGATCAGAATTCATCATCCCCGGCTGCTCTAGTTCCCACATCCTGGTTGCTGGGAAGGGTTTTAAAACCTCTTGGATGGAGGGAGTCTCTTCTTCCTGATTAGAGTCCAAACTGAAAACGGATCCTCCATTGACAAGCACCACGACACTTCCAGTGCAGCGTTAGTAAACACCTCCCAAGCAACGGCAGCCTGGCACATTATTGTTTAGCCACCTCCTGCCCGATATCATGTGGGTTTCACTTATAGAAGGTTCTACAAGATAAGAGAGGTAGAAACAAGTCAACACAAACAGAGTTATAAATATCTTGATAGTGACAGATGTATGAAATCTAATTTGGTGGGGAAAACAGATGCAGATAAACAGCTGGGTAAGAACGCAGGTTTGAACCTAGTGAAATACAAAGAGGATGATATACAAGATAATATTAAAGAGAAAGCTACCTATAGGTCTTTTATCTTTTGCAATATTTTTTTATTTTCCATAGTCCCATCTATCTTCTTGTCCATATACAATGCACATTTTTACATAGTTGCACTCATGTCACAGATACTATTTAGGGTTCTGTGTTTTCACTTAATATTACATGAATTTGCCATATTGCTCCAATCTTTCTTTTATGGCTGCAGAAATGCCATGTGGTGATTCACAACAAGTTTCTTGCCTTTTACCTATTGTTGGAATTTTATGTCTCCAGCTGCTTAGCATTACGGATAATTTTGTAAAGAATATCTTAGGATGTTCAGCTTTGTGCTTTTGTTGATTTTCTTAGGGTCAAAATCAAGGAGGGAACTGATTTGTAAAGGGGTGTGAGGAACAACATTCCCTCTGGTACAAAGCTACCTGTGTCGGGCACAGCTCTAAGCCTCATACTGATCTTACTGGCATGTTGCTCTAAGCGAGTAACTAGTATGTCACCTGGCAACTGAGCAGAAGAGCAGAGGTTTACTAGGTCCTGAGGGAGGCTGTTACTGCACAAGTTCTCTGCTGGTGACAGCAGAATGTACTTAGGGGCCATTCCAAGGGTCTGCCTTGTTTGCAGAGCTGCTTCATTTGTGGTTGCCATATAAAGGCCTCTGAACCAACAATTGTTTGGGAGCAAAAGCAAACCAGTGCCAAGATCCAAGTTCTTGTACTGTGGCTGTAGGGGTGAGGGCTGCGTAGGGTCGAAAGGTATAAGTCACTGAATTATCCGTGTGGGGACAGCATGGGCCTCATCAGTGATTCTGCCCATGAGCACAGCCCTCGTGGCAGATGTCTAATTGTGTGCAGCCCAGATGTCAGCAGAGGCCCTTGGAGATCCTATTAAACTTGACCCGAACCCTAATGCCAAGCCTTATGAGAGCCTTGAATCCACAGTGCAATCGCTCTGCATGCCCACAGCATGTGTCATCATGCCTCACTCAGCCTTCATGCCTCTTATCTAAGAGTGCTGTCTGGTTCTGTCCTGCACCCATTCCAGGAACAAAGCCCATTTCCTTTGCTTGGTCTTCACAAAAACCCACTTGCCTTCAGACCTTTGTGAGTTTGGTAACTTCACTGAAGATTGGGGGTCATGAGGGGAATCCTCAGAGACTTGGCTGCCCTTGCTGTCTTTTCACCTGCTGCCTTCTCTGGTCCTCAACTTTATTCTTCTGAGCAACAGGCACCTGATCCCTGGTCTACTTCAGTAGAGTTCCCTTCTCTAGAAGGGACATGCATGTCCCTTCTGTGCCCATCCAGGTGTTTTATCCCAAGTAAATAGATATGGCCCCTTGAAAGAAATCCTGGTAGAGAATCTTTCTCTATCTCACCATTTGCTGTCAATAACCGTATCTTTACAGGTAGGTGGCTAGTGAGGAGTTTTTGGTTTTGTTTTAAATGAGATAAGCTTTATATAAGAGGAGTTGTTGACAGGGAATTTTGCAGATATTATCCCATTCAGGACTCCCAGTAGCCCTGGCAGGTGATTAGTTAGACAGGTGCTATAGTCTGAATGTTTGTGTCCTCCCCAAAGTCGTATGTTGAAACCTAAGCCCCAGTGGGATGATGTTAGGAGATGGGGCCTTAGGAAGATGATTTGGTCATGAGAACTGGGTCCTCATGAGTGGAATTATTGGCCTTACGGAAGAGGTCCCAGAGAGCTCTCTCACCCCTTCCCACCACATGAGGATACAAGGAGCAGTTGGTAGTCTGCAACTTGGAAGATCGCCCTCACCAGAAGCTGCCCACGCTGGCACCTGGTCCTGGACTTCCAGCCTCCATATCTGTGAGAAATGAATGTATGTTGTCAATAAGCCACCCAGTCCATGACAGTGTGTTATAGCAACCTGAACGGACTAAAGCAACGGGCATTATTATCCTGGCTTAGAGGTGAGGAGACTGTGGCCCAGAGAAGGGGAAGAACCTGACTGGGGCCACTCAACTGATTATTGAAGAGCTGGAACCAGAGCCTAGATCTCTACTGGGTTCAGTGCATGATCCTTGTCCACATCATCTTGCCAGGTCGGTTCTAGGAGTCTCACCAAGCTCTAACCGTGGCAAGCATTCAATAAATGCCCATCCAGTAGACATTACCAAGTCCTCACTCTGTGCCTGTTTTCAAGAGTGTAGAGTGAAGAAAGCATGAATAAATTGAGAGACTTCTTATTAACCCAGCACCCAACAGTTAGTTAAAACCAGATGTGATAGACAAAATATGTTATACCCACACAATGGAATATTAGTCAGCCATGAAAAGGAATGAAAGAAATACTGATACATGTTACAACATGATTGACCTTGAAAACATGCTAGGTGAAAGAAGCCAGACACAAACGGCCACAGATTCTATGATTCCGTTTGTACGAAATGTTTAGAATAGGCAAATCCATGCAGACAGAAAGCAGACCAGTGATTGCCTGTCTTGGAAGAGGGGGAAATAGAGTCACTGCTTGATAGTGTAAGGTTTGCTTCTGAGGTGATAAAAAATGTCTCGTAACTAGATAGAGGTGGTGGTTGCACAACACTGTGAATGTACTAAATGTTACTAAATGGTACACTTAAAAATGTTAATTTTATATTGTGTGAATTTCACTTTATTCAAAGTTAAAAAAAAAAAAAAAACAACCAACAAACAAACCAGTGTGACTTCACTCCCCCTGCCTTCAGCTTTTACCTCCTTGCATGGTTCCAGGTCCTGATGCTCCCTCACTGGACAAGGAATGAATATATGCAGACTCAGGTCTCAATTCTGTCACTTGCCAGCTATGTGGCCTTGAGAGTTTATGCCTTTCTCTGGACCTCAGCTTTCTAACCTGCAAGTTGAGGATATTACCCATATTTTAACCCAAGTTCCTTCTAGGCAGGCATTCTGAGATATTGGGAGTAAAAGGAGGGATACAATCCAACTGCGGAGGGGCGGGAGAGGCACTCTGTTTCTTTTGCAACTTTCTCTTCTCAGCTAGTGGACTATAGTGACTTTTAATTTCCTGTCCCCAGTCACACAGATAGCAGCTTCGGCTCTTGGCTTGGCTGGCACTGCTGGGGCTCTCACCGTGCTTCACTGAGCAATGTAAGCCCCTAGGTAATCCTGTTAAGCCGCTGGGGCAGTGAGTCATTTCAGTACCACCTGAACACCTTCCTATGGTGTCCCAGCGAGGAGAGGACCTCCAGCCAGATCATTATGACTTGATCTGCAAAAACTTTTGAAACATGAATTGAGCTTTTAATTGTGTTGTGACTTGGAGATCTATCATGCGTAAATCAGTGTTCAGAAGAGCTCAAAGTATGCTCATTCATTCATTTATGACATATCTTCTGTGCCCCTGTTACATCCCAGGCAGTGTGCTAAGCTTTAGGAAGACACAGATACAGCCACTGTCTTCAAGGAATTCACTGCCCATTGAGAGAGACAGACCCATAAACAAAAGCAAAATGTAGCATTTACAAGGGTAGTGAAATAAAAATATAAATCAGGAAAATCAGCAGTTCAGTGGAGAATGAAGGAGAAGATTGAAGGGTCAAGAGAGGTCTTTACTGATGAAGTAATATGCTGAATTTTCGAGAATAATGGGGGACTTCCATGTGCCAGTGGTGCTCCAGGGAGGATGATGGTTAGAGTAGTCTACCCCAGTAGGGAGAAGCATTTTTTCTAAAAAAATCACTGTTGATGTTTACAATTGCCAGTGCAAGATGACAGTGAAAAGATGGCTAAAATTTAGGCCGTCTTATTGATTTTAAATTCCTAAAAATAATGCATCATCTTGTTGCCTGTACTAGGATAGATTACTCCTCCCACTGTTACCAAGCACACAGGATGTGGAAGGGTGTTCAAAATACAAGGATCAACATGTGTCAAAAGTTTTGAAGGATGAAACTTCAGAGTGTGTTAATGAAGTGGCATGGCGTTCGATACAGCAGGACATAAGATATTTGGAAAAAGTGAGCTGAAGAAGAGCTGAACATGAAGCTGGATTCATTTTTTGAGAGCCTAAGATACCGTGTTAAATTTGAGTTTTATTCCAGAAGGCACTGGGGAGCCATAGAGGGTAGTCAGCAAAAACATGCTATAATCAACTCTCTTGTTGGTGTAGCACGTTGGCAGTTGAGAATGGGTAAGGTGGGCAGAGAATGAAAGAAGGAGGCTGGCCAGGAGGCCCTTTCAGCCATTTGGGAGGGAGATGATGAGGGTTACACCAAAGCTGTGTCAGAGGATGGGAAAAAGAGGCTGAGCTCAAGGGGATATGTAGAGGTTAAACTCCAAGGGGCTGAGAGTCTGATGAGAGCTGGGGGTGAGCAAAGAAATGTCTGAATAATAATTTCTATTTCTCCTTGCAAAAGGACTGCAAATGTCAGAGTTGGAAGGGCTGTTTGGGACCACCTGCTCAACCATCTTTGTAGCCCAGAGAAGTACAAGGTCAGGAGTGGAAGGTCGAGTCAGAATGGGATCTGTTTTCCAAGTTCCCACCCAGGGCTGTGTCTTCTACTGTGGCTGCTCTCCATTTGCCAGTGACCTTCCCTTGATCCCACCCCTGCTCGTCAGCAGAACACTGACTGGATAGAGGAGCCTTGAGTTCTCATTCTTAACATTGCCCGGAAACAGTGACTTGAAGGAAGACCCTGCCTTCTTTGAGCTTCTGTCTTCTTATTTCTAAGTGAAAGGCTTGTCAAAGAGGAGCTTTTCCATTTTTTCTTCTTCTTGCCTCTCATTGTCTTTCTTAATTTTGCCATAGTCCCTACCATTTATTCTTGCCTAACATTAGGCCCACTTCACTCATTTCTGCCTGGATCTGAGCTCTGAGCTGTGGCCTAGATCCCCTCTGGAGGCCCTGACACTCACTACAAGTCTGTCCTGCTTGTCTCTGAGCAGTCAGGCCATTCACAGCAGGGCGGGATTCTTTCAGAACTGCACATTCCTGGGTTGGGCCACCATCCTCTCTTTCAGAAAGCCTACTTTTTCTCTGCAGGTGCTCTGCCTGGACTCTGCATTGGAGAGCAAAGGAACTGAATGCTAGGCATTGCAGGTTTGGATACCATGTCTGCTGAGCTCAGGTGTGCTCTGGGCATGCTCTTTCGCAAGGAAATGGCTTCAGGACCTGGGACCTAAGTCCCAGTGTGAGTCAGAGTCCTCAGGGTGCTTGAGCTTTCTTTGCCTGTGCTCTTGGGGTGCACCAGCCTATAGGGTCAGGTGCCTTAGGGGCAGATCTCAAAAACAGAAAGCTGTTAAGGTGAGCTTTCTCATCAAGCCTTCCTCTCTCACCTTCCTGCCCCAGCCTTCTCAAGTGTCAAGAGATGAGAGAGACTCAAAACTGGGGAAGCAGAAATGGGGAGTTCTCAGAGGCCCTGGAGCCACCCTTTCAGCCAATGCAGAATATCCTCCCCACCCAACTGCCCCATCCACCTGCCAAAACCCTGGCTTTCCTCTCCTGTATTCCTGCACTCTTTGTTTGAACACTGTATACACCTCCTGTATGACTGTGCAGGGCAGCTGTCCTGTCCTATTTTAAACTTGTCTTCCACATAATGATGAAAGCTGCCTTTTTGTAACTCCCAATGATCGCTCTTCTCAGAACATGCCAAATCCCTGTCTTGCAAGACAGTCTTTGGAGTATGTAAAAACAGATCATATATCTAACTCCCATTCAACTACTTTTCTGCCAATTAAACTCAACCAGTTCATATGTGGTATAGTTGCCATATTCTTAGGATGTGGTATCTCCCAAAGGGCAATGATTCTAGGTATGGTTTAACTAACTTCTGTAGCAAGCAAACCACAAATACTAGTGGCTTAACACAAAAGTGGTTTCTCTCTTATATGACAGTTCCTGGTCAGTGGGTGGTTTTCTTCCATGTAGTGATTCCAGGCCCCAAGGACTTGTTATCTTAAATCTCTGCTATCCCCTAGGCACTGCCCTGGAGCCCTCTCGATGATCCTGCTGGCAGATGGAGGGACAGAGAGTGGAGGAGGCACAAAAAGCTCTGCCTAGAAGTGGCATTTGATCTTCCACTCTGATTCCACTGGTGAGACCAGTCCTATGGTATCACCTTCCAGAAACATGGATTGGGAAATACAGTCCCTGGCTATCCTGCTCCCCACTTGGAGACAACTCTACACAGTGAGACTGGGGGACATTTGAAGGAAAGCAGGCCATCTTTGCCACACCAGGCACCTCTTCCACCTCCCACTTCTGAGCAGTCAGCTTGGACAGCCTGCTAGACACTGGGTGGACCAGGGTGGATGGGTGTGTTGGGGGTGTGGAGGGGAGGGCAGATGTGTATTTCTCCCCTCTTGTTTCTCATTGGTAAGCAGTATTTTCTTGAACTTCAGTTCTGCAAACATGACTTTTGAGATCTTTGCTATATCTGCATAACACCTGTACTATAATTGACTTAATATTCTCTTTACATTGATTCACTTTTTAATTTAGTTTCACCTGAAGGGCAATATCTGGGAAATCATAGTTTTGATATGATAATTATGTTTTCCCCAATATATTCTAAAATTAATATGTAATTATTTTAATATAAATATTTGCAGATATACAACCTCCAACAAACAAGATAGCACCGGTGAGCACATTGCACATTTTAGGAAATACTGTGATTGAGCCTGTATAAATCCCTCATAATCTGGCCCTTGCCTTTCTTTCTGACCTTATATCCTGCCTCTTCCCTCTTGCCCATGATTCTCCAAATGCATGGACTTCTTCGTTCTTCAAGCCTGCAAGCTCGTTCCAACTCCACAGCCTTCGCACTGGCTGGTACGTCTGTGGGAAATACTTCCTGTACATCTTCCCATGTCTGGGTCTTTCTAGACATTCAAGACTTAGTTCAGATGTCCCCTGCTCAGGGAACCACCCAGTCTCTACTAGCTGCCTCACACCCTACTTCATTCCACCCTGAACAATCACTCTTTGTTTCAGACCCTGTAAGCACTGTTCAAGAGGTGGCACGCTGTGCTTATTTGTTGATTTATTTATTGTCTCTGTAACCCTAGTAAAACATAAATTCCTGAAAAGCAGGGATCTCACCTACCTTGTTTACCTCCACTTTCCCAACACTTAGCACAGGGTCTGGCCCATAATACTTACTCCATAAATATTTGCTAAATGAACAAAAATGGGAAAAATGAACATAGACACCTAGGTCACTAATCAAATGAGAATTAAAATAAAGGTTTTTTTCTTGCAAATATTATTTATTGAAATGACAATAAAATAAAAAAGAACAGTGATCATTTGAACCAAACTTTATAAATATCAAAATATAACCGAAACTTGTTTCTTTTATACATTTTCCATAAATCTAATACCAGAAAAGTTCTCAAAGCCGAACTATCAATGATGCTTGTATACTATGATATGAAATAAATTTTTTTAAGCAGCTTGGTTATCCTTGATATGCATTTGGTAAACGGCTGTAGAACGCACCTTGGAGATGAGGTCATATGAAGCCTCCAATATTTCACCCCTGAACTGCAGGCATTTGGGCCCGCAGTACACAGGCCATTGCTTGCCAGTCAGAAAGAGAAAAGCTGGACAAGATAGCTTGGTAAGCCAGACCTGCCTCTAGAAGACAGACCCTGGGTTCACTTATGTAAAGTTTGCAGCAGGCCAGGAGACGAGGGGTCAAGGACGACCCAGTCATCCACGCGTGGGGCCACAAGCAGCCTCAGTGGCCCAGGGAGGGAGCATGTGTCCCGAGGCTGTCAGCCTCTACCGATTAGACTGGCTCCTGCTCCTCCTTCTTGAGAGGTGGGATAAACCAAAGGATGTTGAAAAAAACCCAGAAGTAGCCAATCCATATGTTGGCGTGGGACATAGAAAGGGGATTAAAAGTCACCTTACTTATGGAACTATGAAGAAGGTGAACATGCTTTTCCTTGCCAAACAATCGGTGCACAAAAGACATCTAAGATGAGGGGAAGAGCCAGTATGACCCACTCCCTCTTTCTACAGAAACAGTTGCCATGGATGCTGTGATGTAGCCTCCTGAATGCCCTTTGGAACTGAGGGACTCATTTCTGGCACTCAGTACTGCTGGGATCACAGCTGAATCTCTTCCCAGGAATTGCCATAGTCTGAAGGGAGGTGCCTTACCCAAGGTGAAAACTCCATCCTAGGCACAGATCCCATCCAATGACTATTTGATGTGGGGATGCAGAGACCTGACCCTGTGGCTTCAATCCCAGACAATTCTGAAAAACCATACCAGTTCCTGCTCAACCACAGTGCATTCAACCTCTCCTGCCACCCAATCCTGCTTCCCTCACTCCTTTGCATTCCCAATAAACTCCCTGCTCACAAAGATTCATCTCAGAGTCTGTTTCCCAGGGAACCCTAGGGCAACTTGTGTTGTCCCCAGTAGGCTGTATCCTCCACAATCAGTTGCCATATTGCTTAAGTGAGAACCAATTTCTCACTAGTTTTTTACTAGATTTGTTTCTTGTACATGAAGATGAGACAAACTATATATCCAAATAAGTGTTGGTGCACCTGAAAGAATGGTGGGTTATTCCCTTAAAACCACTCGAGATAATAAAGGTTAAAACTACAAGAAGATAATAAAAATAGCCAAAGTGAAGTAATATATGTAACACAGTTGACACTTCCCAATCTGTTTCACACAAAGCTTTGGACCCCATTTATGTGCCGGTCCATTTCTGTGTCCCCACTGCCTCCAGGCCTGAGGCTCACTTAGGGGAGTGTCTCAGAGGCTGCTCCCTTTCTGGCATCTCCTACTACTGCCAGCTTCTTCAGTCATCCCCACCCCACTCAGGAGAGGGCTGGGCTGTGACATGGCCTCTGCCACACCTGCTGGATGGGAGCCATGCTGTCACAGCTCCAGTGCCAGATGGGACCATGTTGCTTTCCTCCTTCAACCAGATGATGACTCAGATCTTGCTTCCCCAGGGCTGCTCAGAGGAGTAGGGTGATACCACGGAGATTCAGGGGAGTTAACTCTCCATGAGATGAAGTTTGCCCAATGTGAGATGGGAGACAGAAGGGAGGTGACTATCACACCCTCACCTTTCTTCCAGCTCCTCCCTCCTCCAGCAATGTTCTATATTGCAGAGCTTTCCTCAAGGACAGTATCTCACAAGAATGAGTCACTGGTCACATTCCCTGGTGCTGCTGTGGCCAGTGTGGTCCTCACCTTCTTGCATTTCCGCCCCCCTCCTTTCTGCCTCCCTTCCTTCACCCTTATTCTTGCTGCGTGGAATTAGGCTCTCTCAGAAAGCAGCAGCATGTCAAGCGTTGCTTCAAAGTTTCCCCAGATAACCCAGGTGAAGGCATGGGCATTAAGTTATTTGACTGATTTTCGCAAAAAGTCGCCCTCTGGGGAGTTAGCATTATTGCTGGTATTTTTCAGTTGAGTAGACCAGGGGTAAAATAAACTGCCTGAGGCCAAAGCTGCACAGGAGGTGGTAGATCAGGGCTCAGTCTGCGTTCTGGCTCCAAATTTGCTGTTTTCCTTACACTTGAATGTAAGTTTCCTTCAAGGGTTATACAACCAAGGAAATATGTCTGCTCCTGTAAAGACAGTATTTAGGGGTGGGGTGTGGTGGGGTGGATGTGAGGGTGTGCAGAAATCACTAGAAAGGACACAGAAAAATCTCCCGCAGGAGGGGGATGAATTGAGAGGATAGTCCCATGGGCTCCACTTCCTGTCTTTCTATCCCAAACTTTCACTTTCCACAGGTTCAACATCAAATGTACATTATTAGGTTTGTGAGAGTAAAGAGAATATTGTTGCCATGTGTATGAGTTTCCTAGGGCTGTTTAAAGGGACAGAGACGTACTCTCAAAGTTCTGGAGGCTACGGGTCCTAAATCAAGGTGTCAGCAGGACCATGCTCCCTCTGGAGGTTCCAGGGGAGAATTTGTTCTCTGCCTCTTCCTGCTCGTGGGGTTGTCAGCAATCTTCTACTTGCCAACCGAATCACGTTTGGCTCAGTGTTCCCATTGCTTTCCTCCTGTGTGTGCCTGCATGATCTTGCTTTGCCCTTATCTGATAAGAACACTTGGAATGGCATTTAGGATTCTCACATTTAACCCAGGGAAAGCACATCTCAAAATAGTTAATTTAATTACACCAGCGATGACCTTTTTATTCTAAAAAGGTAATATTGACACATTCCAGGGATTAGGACTTGATATACTTGGGTGGCCATTATTCAACTTGCTATGCTCGATAATAGGCTAATTTGCCTGAAGACATCAGTGTGTCCTCAAACAGGCTTAGAAACAGTTCTGAGTGTTCCTCTACATTACATTAGTTGTCTTACCGGCTCGTGCAGGGGAGGAATCCTCTAGGCTGTAGAGGTGACTGAAGCCAAACTTTCTGCTTATCCAGTGGTGAGCTAACAGGGGCACTGAGAAGAATTTACCCTGCCCCACCCTCTGAGCCCTAGGTAGGGAGGTCTCTTAAGGTGCTTTGGTGCTTTGATGGTGCATGATTCTCCTACTGCTGGGACCACAGAGGATCCCTGGGCTGTATTGCCTTTGTTTGAATTTTCAGTTGCTGTCAATCACCGTGAGCCAATATTTACATTTTGCAGAACTATCTCATGGCAAGTTTTAGAGGAAAGAATCTTTCTAATCACTAATATTTGCGGTACGTGACCTTGTTGCACTTTGGCCAGTGATGTTGAAAAACAGGTCATGTGCAGCCCAGAGGTCCCCTACAGACATGTCTGTTTGAACAGTTTACTGGCAGTACTGTCTTCTTAGGGCTCTTGTGGAGATTACTGAGGTGATGAAGAAAAAAGAGAACAAACTGTTCCTGAGGGCCAGATGCCATGCAAAGAGAGTCTTAGCAAATGCCAGCTTCCTTCTTTTATTTATTCTTAGGCTGCTTCCTCTCCATTTTCCTCAGGGACTACATCTAATGATATTAATTAGCATATTTTTTCCTCAAGTTCTCTACCCAACTCCCAACCCTTTGGTTCCAGCAGTTAATATTACTTTTAATTTCTAGAAAATTGAGGCACTTGAGTAAATTCCCTTAACTGGGGCGTCCCTCACTCTGTCACCTGCAAACCTACCTTCGTGCTCACCTGTTCAGTCTTAGAACCATTTAAAGCCAAATCTTGTACTGGCATGGAGGGTTAGCCATTCTTATGTCCTCTAGGTCTTCATTCCATCAATTAGTTCCTTGCTCTCTCTTTTCCAGAGTGGCTCCATTAAAATATAATTAACATGCTATAAAACTCACCCCCTTAAAGTGTAAAATAATACTTTTAGTACATTAATGACATTTTGAATTCACAATCACTACCCAATTCTAGAATATTTTCATCATCGCAAAAAGAAACTCAGCACCCACTGGAAAATCTCTCTCCATTTCCACTCCCTTCCCACCCTCAACCCCCAGCTTTGGGTAAACACTTGGCTACTTTCTGTCTCTATAGTTTTTCCTATTCTGAACATTTCATATCAGTGAGCTCATACAATAAGCCATCTTTCCTAAGTGGCTTCTTTCACTTAACAAAATATTTTCAAGGTTTTATCCATGTTGTATCATACATCAGTATATCATTACTTTATAGGTATAAATAATATTCTACCACATTTTGTTTATTTATCAGTTCATTAACATTTGAGTTGTTTCCACTTTTTGGCTGTTATGAATAATGATTCATGTACAAGTTTTTGTGTGGGCATATGTTTTCTCTTCTCTTTGGCATATACCTAGGAATGGAACTGCCAGGTCATATGTTAATAATATATTTAACAATTTTAGGAGTGATCAAACTTTTCCAAAATGTCTACACCATTTTACATTCCCACCAACAATGCATAGGGGCTCTAATTTTTCATCATCCTTACCAACATCTATTATTATCTTTTTGATTACACACATCCTAGTGTTGTGAAATGGAATCCTATTGGGTTATTGATTTTCATTTTCCCAATGACTAATGATGTTGTCTTAGTCATTTTGTGCTGCTGTAATAGAATACCAGAGACTGGGTAATTTATAAAGAAAAGTTTCTCACAGTTCTGGAGGCTGGGAAGTCCAAGACTGAAGTGATGTCATCCAGTAAGGGCCTTCTTGCTGTGTCATAACGTGAAAAAAGGCACCACATGGGCAAGAGAAAACAACAGACAGGGCCAAACCATCCCTTATAATGATCCACACTCTTGAAATAATGAACCACTTCTATGATAATGGCATTAATCCATTCATGAGGGCATTCTCTCATGATCTAATTACCTTTTAAAGATCACACCCCTCAACATTATTGCATTGAGGATTAAGTTTTCAACACATAAACTTTAGGGGACACATTCAAACCATAGCAGATATTGAACATTGTTTCATGTGATTATTGTCTATTTGCATGTCTTTAGAAAAATATCTACTCAGATGCTTTTTCACTTAAATATTGTGTTATTATTATTATTATTATTATTATTATTATTATTATTATTATTATTGAGTTGTGTTTTATATCTATGTTCTGGATTCTAGTCATTTACCAGATATATGATTTTCAAATATTTTCTCTCATTCTGAGGATTATGTTTTTCACTTTCTTGGTTGTCTTTTCACTTTCACATTTTTTGCTTTTACTTTACTGTACTTTTAAAAGTGCAGAAATTTTTAATCTTGATGAAGTCTAATTTTTTTATTCTGATTGTTGTTGCTTATGCTTTTGGTATTCTGTCTAAGAAACCATTGCTTAATCCAAGAGCACAAAGATTTACTCAGGTTTTCCTCTAAGAGCTTTATAGCTTTTCCTCTTCCATTTAGGTCTGTGATCTGTTTTGAGTTAGCTCTGTACACAGTATAAATTAGTGGTTCAAATTTATTAATTCTTTTTGCATGTGGATATCTAGTTGTCCCAGTACCAGCTGCTGTAAAGATTTTTTCCCCTTATTAAATGGTCCCAATACCTTTCTCAAAAATCAATTAAACATGAAGGTGAGGACTTATTTTGTAGATTCTCAATTTTATTCCATTGATATGTAAGTCTAGTTTATTATAGTACATCCTGTCTTGGTTACTGTGCCTTTGTAGGAAGTTTTGAAGTCAAGACATGTGAGTCCTCTAATTTTCTTAAAGATTGTTTTACTTATTCTGGGTAATTTGCATTCCTTATGAATTTCAGGGTCAACTGCCAATTTCTGCAAAAAGGCTAGCTGAGATTCTGAAGTGGATTTCATTGGATCTGTAATTCAGTTTGGGAAGGATTGTCATTTTAATATTTTGTCTTTTGATCCATGAATATAGAATGTCTTTTCATTTGTTTAGATCTTCTTTAATTTCTTTTAATGATGTTTTGTAATTTTCATTGTGCAAGTCTTGTCTTAGTTTTGTTAAATTTATTCTTAAGAATTTTATTATTTTTGATGTAAATAGAATTATTTTCTTAATTTTGTTTTTACTTTTTCATTAATTATATATAGAAATAGAATTTATTTTTGTATGATTTTGTATCCTGCTGCCTTGCTGAACTTGGTATTAGTTCTAATAAGTTTTTGTGGGTTACTTAGGATTTTGTATATATAAGATTATGTCATTTGTGAATAGATAGTTTTATCTTTTCCTTTTCAATATGAATATGTTTCATTTATTTTTCTTACCTAATTGTTCTAGCTAAAACCTCTAGCACAGTATTGAATAGAAATGGTGAATGGACATCCTTGACTTGTTTATCATTTTAGAAAGGAAATTTTCAGTCTTGATCATTAAGTATGATGTTAGCTGAGGGTATTTATAGATGCCCTTTATCAGACTGAGTAAGTAATCTTTTATTTCTGGTGCATTGAGTGTCTTTATCATGAAATGGTGTTAGATTTTGGCAAAGGTTTTTCTGTGTATATTGAAATGGTAATTTGCTTCTTTATTCTATTAATACAACTTTTTTTTTGGGAGGGGGTGTAGGACAGTTTCACTCTTGTTGCCCAGGCTGGAGTGCAGTGGTACAATCTCAACTCAATGCAACCTCCATCTCCCGGGTTCAAGCGATTATCCTGCCTCAGCCTTCTGAGTAGCTGGACTGCAGGTGCGTGCCACCACGCCTGGCTAATTTTTTGTATTTTCAGTTGAGATGGGATTTAGCCATGTTGGGCAGGCTGGTTTCGAACTCTTGACCTCAATTTTTGTGCCCACCTCAGTCTCCCAAAGTGCTGAGATTACAGGTGTGAGCCACCGTGCCCAGCCAAAACAACTTTTATGTGTTGACCCAACCTTGCATTCCTGAGATTAATCCCATTTGGTCATGATACATAATCCTTTTTATACATTCCTGGAGTCTCTCTCTTATATCTTTAATATTTTTCTGGACTGGGACTGATTCCTTTCCTTTAGCTAATAAGCATGCTTACATTTCTTTCAAAGCAATAGAGAAACAAACATACTCTTGGGCCCAAACAACTTTTTTCTTTTCTTCCATTTAATTCTAATTTTGGAAAGGATTACTCTCTTTTTAACCTAACACCAATTCATCACTTAACCATAATGAAAGCTGCTTTTATTGAGATATGAAGGACATTCCAACTGCCAAAGTCCATGAACACTTTTCAGCCCTTATTTTATGGAACTTTAGTAGCATTCTACAGTTTTTCACTTCCTTCTCTTTTGAAATATTCAAATACTTGGAGTTTTTTTGTATCTTTTTTATTATGGTTTCTTGTTCTTTTTTGGGATCACTTCTTCCCCTGATTATCAAATACTGCTGCCCCTTAAGGTTTTGTCTTTGGTGCACATTTCTTCTCATTTTATAGGAAAATCTTGTAGACTCTCATAGTTTTTACTATTATCTGTATACTGATGAATACAAAATTGTTATATTTTCTTATATTCAGCAAGGTATATCCAATCACATTCTAGACATCTCCCCTTGAAAGCCCTACAGGGTTGTCAAAGTCAAGAACTCAAAACAAAACTTTGTAGCTTCCTTATACTGCCCAGCCTGTTCTTCAGATGCAAACATTTGAAATTTAGGTACATTTAAACAGCTTCATAGATAAGGTGAGAACTGCCATAGCTTACTAAGACAAGTCACCTTTTCTTTGGTGTGAAATGCTGTTGTAGAAAGAGATAATTTAACATTTCCTATCCTCAGAAAGCTTTTAGTCTTAAGCAAGAGACAGAAATAGACCTGGATGACTATATTCCAAGGCAATAGCAAAAAAAAAAAAGAATTATAATAGAAACTCAAAGGTGAATGAGTTTGATTCTTCCAGGGCAGGTGGCACATGGGAATGTAGAGGCTTCATAGAAGGGTGACTTCTGAACTGGGACAGGAAGGTGAGTGGAACTTAGACAGATGGGGCAGGGTGGTGGTGAATTGGCTGAGCTGTTACGGGGGATAAAGCCAGTGTGCAAGGAGGAGCATATGGTTTGGTGTGTCTGGTAGGAGATAGGAGGAACATAGCAGGTGTCGAGGTAAAGGCCAGAATTTGAAGCTCCTTGAATGCCATCAAGGGAAATTTGAGATGCATTCTGTAGACAAGAATAACTAATTAAAGCTGTTAATCATGGTAGTGACAGGGTCAGAGTCACATTTTAGGAACATTCAAGGAGTACTATTCATCTAATGTTTGCATGCATTATTTTTAAGTTTTTTTTCCTAGGCACCTCACAGTAAGTGAAGGGGAAAAGGTCTTGGGAGAGCACTGTCATAGTTTCTGTTTTGGAGGCTGTGATTCTTACAACTGAAAATAAGAAGACAATGAAGCAGCATTGGATATTAACTTGTCAAAGTTCAGCCATCTTTGCTAGAGGCGTCTTCTTCCTCCCACACCCCTATGGCATTGTCCTTTGCCAAAACTGAAATATGTGTCACTGTGTCCTGGAGGCAGAATGAAAATATATACATTAAACAAACAGGAAGAAACACATGAAGAAAAACCCACCAACAGTTGTACATGGCAGGTGTACAGACTCTTCCCCACTCAACAGCACTCCCCAGCATGACATCCTGTAATGTTGCCAGTGCATGGGTAAAGAGGGGTTTTCTCAGGGCACAGAACACAAAACTCTTTTTTACATATTTTATCACCTGCTCCAGCCGCCCCCCCCTTCCCTGAAGACTCTTCTCTTCCCCAGTAGGAAGCAATCTGTCCATTCCTTGCTTTCACATGACTCACAAAGTTCTTGTGGCATTTGTTCCCAGGCTGCCTGTGAAATCCTGAGGACAGGGACTGTATTATCCTTTGCTGTATTCTTCATGGTATCCAGAAGAGAACCTGGTGTCCAGGCTCCTTTGAGCAGTAACCTGCAGAATGTGCCCAGCCTGGGGAAATGTAAAGAACAATATTTTGAAGAGTGTGAAGAAAATATTCAAACTTCTATTTATGCCTATTTTTTAACTCCAAATAAGAACAAAATTAACCCTTATTATTCTTGGTAGATTTACAGGAGTGTATAAACATAAATATAAAAATATAAATAAATGTATTGAGGTGAATGTGCAAATTTTCTTATTGATGGAGTTTGATTAAAAAAAAGTTTTGAGACCATTGCTCTAGTGCTGAATTAATAATTGCTGCTTGAAATGTTTAGTAACTCTAAAGGGTTTAGCTTTAAATAGGAAAAGTTATTGTCCAAGACAAATGTAGGTCATTCATTTATTCTTGCCAACAAACAAACACAAATATTAAATAGTGTCTTTTTTTTTTTTTTTTTTGAGACAGAGTTTCACTTTTGTTGCCCAGGCTGACGTGCAATAGCGCGATCTCGGCTCACTGCAACCTCCGCTTCCTGGGTTCAAGTGATTCTCCTGCCTGGGCCTCCTGAGTAGCTGGAACTACAGGCATGCGCCACCACGCCCCGCTGATTTTGTATTTTTAGTAGAGATGGGGTTTCTCCATGTTGATCAGGCTGGTCTCCAACTCCTGACTTCAGGTGATTCTCCTACCCCGGCCTCCCAAAGTGCTGGGATTACAGGTGTGAGACGCCGCGCGTGGCTAAACAGTGTCTTCTATGCGCCAGGCATTGTGCTAGGATCTGAGGGTTGTTTGTTCGAAGATGGCGCCTCTGATACTGACATGTGGGAGGGCTTTGAGGAAGCTTTAACCCCACCCACCATGATAGCAGAGTGTGAGTGAGCAGCATGCAGTGAAATGGGCACTCTTATTGCCTCCTGGGGACAGGGAGCTGGGATTTCGGCAGAACTTTTCTGGAGGACATTTTGACAAACATACTGTAGACTTTTTAAAAGTTCACACTTTTGACCCAGCAAGTTTACTTCCAAACATTTTCTAAAGCATACTTAAGAATTTATGCAGATATTTATCTACAAGAATGATTATCATATCATTTCTAAAATTGAAAAATCAGAAACAACCCAAATGCTCAACAACATGGTATTCCTTATGTAATATGCGTTCTATCCATTCAACGGAACACAACCCAGCCATTAAAACCTGATATGGAGATGCATGATTCATCACATTGAAAGTTATTTACAGCATTTTTAAACTAAAATTGGTTATACATTATTATATAATACAAAACGATTCTATTAATATTTATCCATGTGGAAAAAGATTAATATTTATCCATATGGAAAAATGAAATCTGCCGAGACTCTTAGTTTTAAAATTGACATGTTGTAAAGTACAGTTTTTTGACTATAAGCTATGCATAGATTTATATGACCACAACAATCAGGACAGACAGTTCTGTCACCTCAACAAAACCTTGTGCTGTTCTTTGGAATCATACCCTCCCTTTACTTCTAAGCCCTAGCAACCACTAATATGTTCTCTGTTGCAATAATTTTGCCTTATCTGGAGTGTCATATAAATGGGTTCATACAGTATGTAACTTTTAAAACCTGACTTCTTTCACTCAGTGTAATGCCTTTGAGATATGTGTAGTAATAGTTTTTATTTTTGCTGAAAAATATTCCATTATATGACTGTGCCATAGTTGCTTATTCAAAAAAACATGTGAGCTGTTTCCACTTTGTAGGTATTATGAATAGAGGTGCTATAAACATTTGTGTAAAGGTTTTTGTGTAAACATGTTTTGCCAGATCATATAGTAAATGTATATTTACTTTATAAGAATCCACCAAACTGTTTTACAGAGTACTTTACCTTTTTTCCTTACCCACCAGGAATGCATAAGAATATCAATGCTCTTCATTCTTGTTAGTACTTGGTACTGTCAGTTTAAAAAAATTTTTATTTTAGCCCTTCCAGTAGGTATATAGTGTGGCTGGGCACGATGGCTCATGCCTGTAATCCTAGCATTTGGGAGGCTGAGGCAGGCAGATCACTTGAGGACAGGATTGAAGACCAGCCTGCCAACATAGTGAAACCCCATCTCTATTAAAAATACAAAAATTTAACCGGGCGTGGTGGTGCACACCTGTAATCCTAGCTACTCAGGAGGCTGAGGCATGAGAATTGCTTGAACCCAAGAGGTGGAGGTTGCACTGCACCAAGATCAAGCCACTGCACTCCAGCCTGGGTGACAAAGCGAGACTCTGTCTCAAATAAAATGAAAACAAAAGCAATAGATATGTAATGATATCTAATTGTGATTTTAATTTTCATTTCCTAATGGCTAATGATATTGTGCATTTCCTTATGTGCTTATTTGCCATCTGTATATCATCTACAATGTAGTGTCTATTCATTCTCTTGCATATTTTGAAAAATTGGATTGCATATTTTACTGTTAAGTTTTGAGAGTTCTTTATATATTCCAGATATAAGTCCTTTGTTAGAGATGTGATTTGCAACTATTTTCTTCCAGTCTTTACTTTATTTTTTCATTGTCTTAATGGTATCTTTCCTAGAGAAAAGATTTTTTAATTTTGATAAAGTTCAATCAACTCATTTTTTAAAATTTTACATATTGTATTTTTAATGTCATATCAAAGGGGTCTCTGCTTAGCTCTAGGTCATAAAGATTTCTCCTATTTCTTCTACTAAACATTTTATAGCTTTACATTTTATATTTAAATCTGTGATCTGTTTTGAGTAATTTAATTTTTTATAAGGTATGATGTCTAGGTTGAGGTGGTTCACATATTAGTGCTGAATTAATAATTGCTGCTTGAAATGTTTAGTAACTCTAAAGGGTTTAGCTTTAAATAGGAAAAGTTATTGCCCGAGACAAATGTAGGTCATTCATTTATTCTTGCCAACAAACAAACACAAATATTAAATAGTGTCTTTTTTTTTTTTTGAGACAGAGTTTCACTTTTGTTGCCCAAAAGTGAGATATACAGATATATATGTTCCAGCATAAGTTTTTGAAAATAAACTAAATTGCCTTTGTGTCTGTAAGAAATTAATTGGTCATATGCATATAAGTGTATTTCTGGAATCTTTATTCTTTCAATGATCTATGTGTCTATTTGCTAATACCATACTTTCTGTTTACTGTATAACAGGCTGTGAAATCAGGCAGGAAGGCAGGGCCAATCCTCCAACTTTATTCTTCTTTTTCAGACTTGTTTTGATTTTTCTAGTTCTTTGTCTTTCCATATAAACTTTAGAATCAGTTTCTCTACATGTTAAAAAAAATCTTTCTAGGGATTTTGATTGGAATTTTACTAACTCTATTTATCAATTCATAAATAATTGACTTCTTGACTGTACTCAGTCTTCCAATCCATAAACATGGTATGTCTTTCCAGTTGCACTCATACTTTCACAAAGTTTATGATTGTTTTCTTTTTGCTTATTTACTTACTTTGAAAGCCTATTTTTAAAATTTATTGTTTATAAGTTTCCAAGGCACTTTGGGGAAAAAAGAAAAAAAATAAGTTTTAAGTTATATTTAACTTAAAATTTGAAGGGCCTTTCAGTAGGCAATGGAAAGGGCAGATCAGGAGAGTAGTGGAACTGGAAATTAGAGATGCCCACCATGATGGTCTGAGGACGGACCAAGATGCTAGTGAGGTGAGAAATTCCAGTGAATAGATGTGGCATGTGGAGAGCATGGTAAGAAGTGGCTTTGGTCAGGATCAGGGAGGACCAGGGCAAGGTAAAGGTTTTGTCAGAAAAAATCTTCCAATAGTGAGACAAAGCCACATGTTAATTTGGGCAGGGTCTGAGTAGCATAAGAAGTCAGTCCTAGTTTCTTGAATTTAGGAAGATGATGTCCACTGTCTATGGGAATGGACATAGCTAACAAGGTC
Organism: Piliocolobus tephrosceles; assembly: GCF_002776525.5. Taxonomy (NCBI): domain Eukaryota; kingdom Metazoa; phylum Chordata; class Mammalia; order Primates; family Cercopithecidae; genus Piliocolobus; species Piliocolobus tephrosceles. Next base: position 183,833,753 of record NC_045435.1, on the reverse strand, counting down.
TCCAGGCTGAGTAGCAAGTCTCCAGATACTCAAGGTGGAGTGCATATGGTATGGCTTCTATGGAGAGAAACAAAGCAGTGATCCAAATTTGGACTGAACATCATCATGGGAGGATTGGCCAGATACAATGAATTCTGAATCTTTTGAGAGTCTAGACTAAAGCCTCTGAAATTCTACTTGATTAATTCTTGAATTAGTCCTAGGAATGGCAGTTTTGAGCCCGAAGGTGGAATTCAAACGGGCTCAGTCGTGAGAAGAGGAATGTTCGGGTAGAAAGTCTGTTGAAGCGTTACTCATTTGCTCACTCATTTACCCAACATTTACTATATGAAAAGCCTTCTTACTGTTACTGCTAACATCCACAGTAATGCTACTTGTGGAATGAGCAGACAGTATGCCTACACACGCTTGAACACACCCACCCGTTCACACATGCGTGTGCTCATGTACACATGCATGGGTGGCTGCACAGGACGAATGGCAAGCTTTGGCAAAATGCCAGCTGGGAAACCCACGGTGATACTGAGCCTCAGGCGCTGGGAGCCCCACGGATCAGTTCACAAGGTAGCTGCTAACATCAAAGAATGGCAAGATTGTTTCAAAACTGGGACAAAGGGTAGCTATAACCCTGAGGCCTCATGAGGCCAGAGAATAGGTTGATGCATTTGCTCGCAATTAAAAAAAATTCTAAGTAGTGTTTGAATACCTGGGCATGAGGACAAAATGGATTGGCCAAACACCTATTAAAATATTAAGTAGTTCTTAATTTAGCTAGCAGTGTGCGTTGGGCTATGGTTTTTTCCAACAAAAGGGATCAGCACCTTTGCTTCAGCATGTAAGAGCAAAAAGACAGCAAGTCTTTTGAACTTGAACTTGCTTATTATAAGCTCTTATCAAAAATCATCACTCTCTGTGTATTGATTTCTAGCCAACAATTAACCAGTTATGACCTTAGAGCCTTGATAATAGCTGGGGAACTCACTCAACAGAGGGAAACCTGCTTGTTTATGAACAAAGCAGGTGTTTATGGACCCCTTCAGCCTTGAGTGAGTATTTTTCCATCCAGGAGGCACAAGAAGTCACAAATAACAGAGCTTCAGTGGATCCTTGTCCGTGAGCTTAGGCTTACTATCTGGAGAGGTGAGAAGGTCTAGACCTGACTGCAAATGACTTAACATCAAACTTGTGAGATCAGCCACCTGCTTTAGAGGGTTGCAACTCAATGCCTATGTTCCCACATAATAGGATTGCTGATAATAATGTCATTTACTCATACATACTTCACACTTTACAAAATGTTTTTTACAATCATCCTATCATGACGAATTTTCCTGTACGATTCCATTTGTAGAAGTTCAAAACTAAACACAGGTAGACTGTACTGTTAATGCAAACTTAGGTGGTAAAACTATATAGCAAATCAAGGAAATGATCACGATAACATCAGGAGAGTGGTGACTCCAGGGCAAGAAAGGCAGTGTGATTGGGAAGTGGCACATCGGTTCTTCTGAGGTGCTGGCTATGTTCTGTTTCTTCACTTGGGTGGGGCTTACACTGGGACTTACATTGCAATAATATGTTAAACTGTACATTTATGACTTACGCACTTTGTGCGTCAGTGTATGTTTTATTTCACATATATCAAATAAACAAACAACAAACATCAAGACAAAAAGAAAAAGAAAATCAGTTTCATCAGTGTCATTCTAACCAAGACTGGTTATTAGTTATTGTGATTCTTGTCTAGAGATGACTTAAAGTTATGTGCTATACAATATATGACTGCTTTGGTGGTGTTTTAGGTAAACACACATTGAGCTTTCATATCCCTTGTTTTTTTTTTTTTTTTTTTAAATCAATATATCTATATAGTTCCAGTCTGGGAGCCCAGCGGAAGGACTAAGAGACTTGCTCAAGTCACCTGGTAGTTAGTATTAGAATTTGAACTTGATTGTAGTTGTTTTGACTCCACATCTAACGCTCTTGGGTGGCAATACTCATATTCTCTTTCCATCTTTAAAAACTCCACGCATCTTTTTATTTCAAGGAAACTGAACTGAGTATCTTGGCTAATTGGAGAGTTGTTCACTGGTTTTCAAACTTGCTTAAAAAGATGGAGTATGTTTGACTCTGTAGTAGTTAGAAATGCCAAAAAATGGTTTGGTTCACTTAGCATTGTGAATTGAGCCAGTAGGAAAATGCACCTGATTTCCTTGTAACAATAGCATCTTTAGAAATTAGAATCTTTTACATATAAGATTAAATCTCATCATAATATTTTTGTACAGCAAATATATTGTGTTCACTATAAAACATTTAGAGAAATTCAGAAGAGATAAAGAAGGAAATAAAAACCACCCATAATCCCAACCTTCAGAGATGAGGACTGCTAAATTTTGATGTGTCTTTAATCTATGTTTATATGAGGGTTTGCCAAATTGGTATCCTGAAAATACTGTTTCAAAACTTGCTTCTTTAGCTTAATAGTATATTATGAATACTTTTTCATATTAATAATTTTTCTATAACACAATTTTTAGGGGCTGTACAATATAACATTGTATAAATGAATGTATCTTCTTTTTAAAAGCCAATTTTCTTTTGTTGGCTGTTTGTTTTTTACCAATTGCTTCTATTATAAATCCTGTTGCAGTAAACATCTTTGTAAATAAATCTTTGCACATACCCAGTATTATCTCCTTAGAATAAATCCCTACAAGTGAAATCATTGGGTCTGGGTCAAAGAGTATGCACCCTTTAAAGGCTTTTGATAATATTTGCCAAATTGCATTTACAAAATATTACCTCAGTTTATACTCCCACAAGGAGTATATGAAAGTGTTTCCCCAGCCATGGAAATACTAGATATTTTAACTTAAATTAAAAAAAAATATTATTCTAGTATGGTTGAAATTTTTCACTTTTTTTTGTTTGTTTGTTTTAGCCCTCAAGTTTGCCTGGATTTCTTTAGTCTTTCAAGTAAAATTGTATGTTCCCTCTCCTTTAGTAGTTGTAATGATCAAATATGAATTGTAGAACTCAGAAGTCTCACATGTATGCACATATTTTAAAATTTCCACTTAAAACACGAAGGGAATCCACTATTAAAAAGGAAGATAGTAGATTTGGCCTGTGTTAACATTGCCATTCTCAACTGAATTGCTTATTTACCTTAACTAATGCCCCATTAAGGCATTCTAAGCACACTCATGTATTGTTAAATTACCTAACAATCATTCATAGAAATGGGAAATCAAATGAGTCCAGTGTATCAATTTGCCAAATTCAGCAAACTCCTGAGCAATCTGCTTTCAAGACCCTGTGGGGGACAGCAGTCACGAATGGGTTAGAGAGCCCATTAGCTTATGAAAAGGGCTGTTGATACAATCATCATCTATTTGCCTGTGTTTCACTGACAGATTTTTCTGAGCTAATGGTGAGAGAAAGCTATTTCCAACATTCATACTCAGACACTCAGCAGCATAATGGCAGGTTCAATCCCAATAAAGCAAAATAAAACAATTATTACTATGATGCAAATCTTTCTAAAATGGAAAGAATGTTAGGCCCCAGGTGGAATTCCATTTCTTTAAAATATTTTTTTTTGATATTATAAAATCCTAACACAACAAAATAATTGGGACAGTGTCTTGGCCTGCATTCTATTGGGATTTGACTTATTAGTGATAGCTTGATTAACAAGGCTTCTGGAAAGAATCTCTGTTGTTTAAAACATCAGCCTAGGGGAAAGAAGTTTGGGAGAAGTATGGACTTGTTTCTTGTTATTCCCAAACTCTGGAGGGTGGAACTGAGAAGGCGAGTGTGTGAAAGTGATAGAGGGTCTGACTTTAGGTGGTCTTAAGAAATACATTTCTAACAATCAGGTTGGTCTGAGAAAGTCTGCTTTGTGACATAGGAAGCATCTTTTTCCTTAAGGGAGGACTAGTTAGGAATGCAGTTCTTCTATCATGGGGTCTAGAGTCCGTGATTTCAGGTGGGAATCACATGAACGTAGTTTGTTGGGTTACTCCACCAAAATGGCTGTGAGTTCAGCAAACAAGAAACTTGAGAAATGCCCAGTTAATAATTTTCAAATGGCTTTTTTTTTTTTTTTTTTTTTTTTTTTTTTTTTTTTTGAGATGGAGTCTCACTCTGTTGCCCAGACTGGAGTGTAGTGGCACCATCATGGCTCACTGCAACCTTCACCTCCCGGGTTCAAGTGATTCTCCTGTCTCAGTCTCCCAAGTAGCTAGGACTACAGGCGTGAGCCATCATGCCTGGCTAATATTTTTATTTTTAATAGAGATGGGGTTTCACCATACTGGTCAGGGTGGTGTCAAACTCCTGACCTCAAATGATCTGCCCACCTTGCCTTCCCAAAATGCTGGGATTACAGGCTTGAGCCACTGCACCCTGCCAAATGGCTTGTTTTTGAATAGTATACTGGTCACAGACAGATCACAAGGGTAAGGGGCCATCATAAGTTGGGTTAGGCTTAGTGTTAGGGTAGATTATTCTCACCCAATCTCAGAGACACCTAGTTCTTTCTCTCAGAAACTTCACTGATGGACGAGTGGTTCTCCAGGGCAGGTCCCTTTCAATCAGTGACTTAAGGGTCCAGTCTAGGTTAATTTTGCATCTCCACTATCTCAACATATGACTTCTCCATGACAGGGGAAGAGGCAGGATGGGAGACTCACATCCGTCTTCTTTGCTTCCACTTAGGTCACTTCTACTTACAGTCTACTGGTCAGAATCAGCTCATTCTAGCAGCAAAGGAGAGCGGGAAGTACAGCCCTCCCATGTACCCACGAAAAAAAGAGATAAAATAGGTCTTATGAAGTGTTATTTTTGCCAAGGTGCTCAGAGGTTTTCTTTATGTTTATATTCTACCCCGGTGAAAAACGTGTGAACTTTATCTCATTGTAGCACAAATTGTACATGGCTTGTGCTTACTACATAGCATCATAGACAACAGATTTTATGTAGTTTGGGCAGAATTTTACTTATTCCACATTTGTAAAAAGTGTTTTTTGTTTTGTTTGTTTTTTTTTGTTTGTTTGTTTTCGAGACGGAGCTTTGCTCTATCGCCCAGGCTGGAGTGCAGTGGGACGATCTCGGCTCACTGCAATCTCTGCCTCCCGGATTTAAGCGATTCTCCTGCCTCAGTCTCCTGAGTAGCTGGAATTACAGGCATGTGCCACCACGCCCAGCTATTTTTTTGTATTTTTAGTAGAGGCAGGGTTTCTCCATGTTAGCCAGGCTGGTCTGGAACTCTTGACTTCAGGTGATCTGTTTGCCTCTGCCTCCCACAATGCTGGGATTACAGGTGTGAGCCACCACGGCTGGCCAAAGGTGTGTTTTGTGCAGGAAGTTGGGGGTATGTACTCTACCTGTGCGTTCATGTCCTCTCTCCTGCCGCTGTGTTTATCTGGGGAGGAGTTATCAAAGATGGCTTCTGAGTCTCCAGTCCAGTTAAAACATTTTTCTGACTTTAAGTTCCGGATTCCTTAGTGCTGGGCCCTCTGAACACTGGCTGTTGAGAAAGAGAGGTGTATTCGTTTGCTAGGGCCATTGTAACAAAGTACTGCAAACTGGGTGACCTAAACAAAAGACATGTATCATCTCACAGTTCTGGAAGTCAGAAGTCTGAGACCAAGGTGTCAGCAGGATTGCTTCCTTCTGAGAGCTGGGAAGGAGAACCTGCTCCAGGCTTTTCTTCCAGCTCCAGGCTTTTCTTCCAGCTCATGGTGGTTTGCTGATACGCTTTGGTGTTTCTTGGCTTGAAGAAGCATGGCTCTGATCTCTGCCTTCATCTTCACATGGCATTCTCCCTGTGTGGGTGTTCCTCTCAGTGTCGACATTTCTCCTTTTTATAAGGACACCAGATGTATTAGAAGAGAGTTCACCCTAACCATCTCATTTTAACTTGATTCTCTCTGTAAAGATCCGGTCTCTAAGAAATGTCACATTCTGAGGTCCTGGGAGTTAGAACTTCAGCATCTTTTTCTTGGGGGTGGGGAAGGGAGTGACGACACAATTCAGCCCATAACAAGGAGAAAACTCTTCTTCTGAGCACAGACTTCTGACCAGCAGCTCAGGCTGGGCATGACTCCCACGTGCTCCCACACCCATTTGCCTGCCAGTGGCATTTTGCTCTGGCTGCCACTCAGAGCCATGGCTAGTCCAGGACATGGGGGTGGTGCTGGTGAAGCAGACTGTCCATAGACTTTAAGAGGCAAGGAAGGCTGGCCCCTGTTCTGACCCCAAAGCCAGGGAATGAATGACTAGCTGTTTGACCATAGTGAGCTAGTGAGTTACAATGGGGAAAAGAATCCTAGTCACCACCGTCTGCCACAGTGAAGTTCCCCTGACAAATGCTTATGAGCATCTCTTCTTTCTGGCGACAGACATGGAGTCAGGCACCCTGGCAGGTATGATAGGGCAGCAGGGAAAAGTCTTAGACAAGGAGGTAAGAGACCTGAGTTTATACCTCCTGTATTTCCTTTTTGAGCTTCTGTGCTTTAATCTATAAAAAGGCTGGGGTTGGTAAACTCTGAAGTTCTTGCCTGCTTTCAGCCTCTGTTAGATAGTTGGTGACACTAAAAATTACAAAGGCATCATAATACAAGAACTCATGACTGAAAGGGTCTATATACCTTTCTGGGCCCCTAATCTCCTAATCCAGCATGACTTTGGTACAGGGAAAAGAGGATCACAAACTGTGGCTTATGTGCTAAGGGTCTCACTCTGGCAGACATGCTTGAATTCAGTTGCTATCTATATCTGTATCTATCTATATTGATGTATCTATCTCAATCTCTATCTCTCTCCCTCACACATACAGTTTTGTTTTTGGCTGGGGGAGGAAGATATTTTTAATAGCAGGTTTTTTATTCTCTCTTTTTTTTTTTCCTGGAAAAAGATGAAATCATCCGTTTATTCTGGACCAATTATAAGCACTAGAAAGCGCAGGAGGAACAGAAAGCTTCATCACAAATAAATACACACTGTGGGAGGGGGGAAAGGAGGAAACTGTTATTGATTGGCCTTGTAAAATCTGCTGCTGAATCGATAGAAATTTCTGGAAATGCCAGACATTTATTTTGTGTGGCTTGAACAGTGGAGATAATAATAAACGTACTTATGAAGTGAGTCTCTTGACACTATTTCCTAGAGCCCCTTATAATAACACACATACATAATGGGTACTATAACTGTACAAGCCATAGTGAATACACTTCAGATTTAAACCCCCAGGCTGAGTTGCCCTCTGCTAACCTCTCTTCTGTGCTGGATATAGCACCTGAATGTCTTCTCTATTAAAGAAACACAGACAATTCATCTGCACCAAGAGGTAAGAGATGTGTCCTCCTCAGTTGTGGAAAGACAGGCTGAGGATTGCTCTAAAGATCAGGAAAGAAAATCAGATGCTGAAACTGCCTGACCCTCCCTGGCCACTCTGAATTTGTGGACCTGTCCCCTCACCTGCGCCTCTCTCAGAGCTCCATTCATCATTTCTTTCTAACAATGGGCAGCTTACCTTATGTGGATGCTGTCTCATCCCCACCCATCTTTCATCCTCAGCTAGTCTCCTTTCCCCCGGCATAATGTATTCCCTCGGTAGGCACATTTGGCAATCTTGCCAGGGCCACTGGCCTGAGAAAAGACTCAGGGGTGTTTTGGCAAAAGGGACATTGTTCAATGTGGTTGAGCATAGTACAAATAGCAACATCTATTGAGCACCTATTACATGCTATATAATTTATTCACTACGTTGCTTATTCCTCATGACAGCCCTTTGAGTTATAATTTTAAATCAAGTTTTTAATGAAACTGAGGCTCCTCAAGGTAAAATATGTTACCCAAGATCATTAAGCTATTAGGAGACTGAGCTGGAGTTGAGCTCAGATCTAATTTAGAGACTGTATTTTTCCCATCCTTCTTTTACTTGCTTAGATGTAACTGGGATGGTGAGAGGTAAAGCTATATACCATGAGTGCCTGGTGAAGGTACCTGGACATTATTACTGTGTCATAAGGAAGAGATGAAGGTTTCTTTGAAAACATAGATGGTGCAGAGTCCAGTTTTAGGGAGACGATTTTGGTGTTTGTGTTTAGCATGGACTGATGCAGAGAAACATGCAGACTGGGAGAGCATGTAAAAAGATACTACAGCAGACATGGTGGGGAGAAAAGAAGCTCAGACAAGGAGCGGAGGCAGAATCATCAAGGAGTGGCTCTTGACAATTACAAGAATGGAAAACTTTCCCTCTTCTCCCTTCTTGTTCTCATCCCTACCTCTTCCTCCCTTCCTAGCCACTTTACCTTCTCCTATTTTGTGACAGTGGGAGGGCTCCTTGGAAAACATTCATTCCCAGGATAGATCTCTCAATGCAAAGCCAGTCTCAAGGATATTGTTGGATATAGATATGTTCTGAACTAAGAATAGATGAAGAAGATCACTTTTCCACCCTGCTTTTAAAATATATGCCCCTTTAGGTTGGCACTGCTAAGAAGAATTTGAACTACTAATTTGGATAATGGGAGGTGTTATTTCCATAAATCAGCAGATTTCTGGATCTCTGTCTACGTCCCATCTTTTTCACATCAACCTGTAGTCTTACAAGGCCGTCAAGGTTTTGAAAGTCACAAAAAGTCTTTCCCTAGAGATCTGGCTTGGTACTGAGAGTAATGCTTTCCCTCCAATTACTCAAGAAACCGGCTCTCTTTAGATGCTAAGTCAATCCTTGTCTCAAGAACTAGTCCTAGAAAACAGCTCCCTAAATACTTGAAGATGCAAAGTCAATTAGACTTTTTGGATGGACTATCACGTAGGGAACCATGTGAGTTATTGAGTTAATTCTTCAGATGTTCTTTGTGCATGTATTTTGTGTCATGGCCTGTGCCAAAGCCTGGGAGAAGGCCAAGAGGAATCATACAGGGCTTCATCCCTCAAGGATCTTATAATTTAGTAATGGAGATAAGTTTATATTCACATGTAACTTCTACACAGGCAATAGGCAGTCCACATCATAGAAGTGCCACAGATAACGTAGGTCATAATTCTAAGGGAAGTAGAAAAGATAGGTTGTAGTTTTTAAACGGCCCTTAAATGGGAAGGAAAAAATTTGCATTTTTGGGGAGTATCTGAAGTATACTGAATAACAATAGCAAGTTGAGGCAGCAAGAAACCATGAAGAGTTTACAGGGAATCCCGACAGAAGTCCAATTCACTGAGATTCTGGTCCTGTGGAAGGGAAGAGCAAGAGATTAAAGAGGTAGGTAAAAGTTACATACAAAGACTTTAAACACAAGTCAGATACGTTTGTATATTATTCCAGAGGCAATAATGAGGATTCATGAGAGTTTTGCAAAAAGGAAAATGGCATGGTCTCTCAGTATTTTAAAGAGGGTATGACACCTTATCTGCAAGGTTGAGACACTGGGGTAAGAAATCCAGTTTTAACACCATTTCAGAAGTTCAGTGGAGACTTTCACTTCTGGAAAGATCGAGTAGACACACTTTTCTCTCTTCCCCCTGCTGAGTGCAACTAAAATCCTTGGCTGTTCTACACAAAACAAACATAAGAATATTCTGATAGGTAGAAGAGAGTAGGCAGGCTAGCTAGGGGTTCAAAACCCAAGGAACAACATAACAATGAGTTCCCCCAGTTTTCTTGTGTCCCTTATGTTCCAGACTTGGAGCTGAAGCCAGTACCTGGAAGTGCCTATGGGTACAGACAGAAAAGCCTCAACAAAAGCCTGCTGTCTTTAACCAAAGGATCAGGAAAGGGAAAGCATGGTAAGACCGAAAACTTTTAGATGACAGCCATTCTTTCTCAAGCAAACAACATAAAGTCCTGTGTTCTGTCTCTCACTCATGCCAGCAAAAGCCAAGTGGAAAACTTAGACTTCTGCCCTCACCAGGCTGTACTGATGTGCACCCAAACTCTTCCCTGCACTGAGGTGATATTAGAAAGAGCCAAGTAAGGGGCTAGAATTTTCCTCCCTGCGGACTGGTAATCAAACACCCTCCCTCACCATCATTGTGTAAGTGGAGACCACGTGGATAGCCCAGACTCCCACTTCCACCCAGCAGTAATGAGGCACCTGTCTCCTCCCCGTGGAGATGGTGGGAAAGTCAGCCTGGTGGAGAGTTGGAGCTTACCACCTTCTTTTCAGTGTCAATGGAGGCCATATGGGAAACAGTAATGAGGCATTCCTGCTCCTACTAGCCAGGAGGTATCAGTGCAGGCCTATTGAGAGCCAGGATTTCCCCTCTTGCCCAGCGGTAATCACAAGCCACCACCCTCACGTGTAAACTGAGGCTGAGTGTAGAACTTGGATTTTTACTTCCACCTGGAAGTAATGAAGTGACACCCCTTTGTCTGAAAGAATAGTGTTAAAAGAAAAAAAAAAAAAAAAAAGAAGCCAGCTGAAAACTTCTCAGATTTGGCAAAAGACAGATTCACAAAACTGGCTAAGCCTCAAAGGGAATAAACTAAGAAATTCATACCAAGACATATCATAGTTAAACTTCTGAAAACTAAAGACAAAGAAAATCATTTGATAGCAGCAAGAGAAAAATGATACCTAACCTACAGGAGAAAAGCAATGTAAAAGATGCAGATTTCTCATCAGACACTACGTAGGCTAGAAGGAAGTAGCATAATATTTTTCAAGTTTTGAAAGAAAACAACTGTCAATCCAGAATCCTATATCCTTTAGGAATGAAGGGGAAATCAAGACATTCTAAAATAAAGAAAAACTAAGAGGATTTGTCACCAGCAGGGTGTCCCTAAAAGAATAATGAATGAATGTACTTTGAACAGAAAGAAAGGGTAGAAGAAGAAACCTTGCTATATAAGGAAGGAAGAAAGAACACAAAAAGGAAAAGTATGAGCAAACACAAAAGACTTTTTTTCTTCTTTTGAGTTTTCCAAATTGTGCTTGATTGTTGAAGCAAAACATAGCAAAGCATATCAATGTTATGCTTTGTTTTGATGTTATGCAAAGCATAACATTGTCTGACATGGTCTCAAATTTATGTAGAGAAAATATTTAAGACACTTGCACTAAAATAGGGAAGGATAAAAGGAAGTAAAGATGAGTTAGCTTTCTATACTTTGCTCAAACAGATAAAATTTTGACATTAGTAGATTATGGCATGTATATGTTATATACTGCCGAAAACAACCACTCAAAAAGCTTTACAAAACGAAACATTCAAAGACATTACAAAAAAATTAAAATGGAATTAAAAAATGTTCAAGCAACCTATAGAAAAGTAGGAAAAAAGAGCAACAAAAAACAGAACAAGTAGAAAACATATAGAAAATGGCAGACAAATTCTAGCAAATCAATAATTACATTAAATGTTAGTGGTCTAAATATACCAATTAAAAGATGGAAACTGGTAGAGTGGATTAAAAGACGTGACCATATATTTGTTGTCTGTAAGAAATTCACCTCAAATATAATGATTTGAAAGTCAAAGGATATTAAAAGATATATCTGGCAAATAGGGATCAAAAGGAAGCACAAGTGGCTGGCTGTATTAATATCAGATAAGGTAGGCTCCAGAGTAGAGAAAATTACCAGAGACAATGAGGAACATTATATGATGATACAGGAGTCACTCAATCAAGAAGATATAGCAATCCTAAATGTGTATGCAACATACAATAATGTTGTAAAATACGTGAAATAACTGATAAAACTGAAAGAAGAAATAGACAAATCTATAACTATAGTTAGACATTTTAATAACCAACTTTCAATAATTAATGGAACAACTAGACAGAAAATCATCAACGATATGGAATTCAACACCACTATCAACCAATAGTATCTAATCCACATTTATGTAACACTGCACTATAAAACAGCTATATACATGTTGTTTTCAAGCACCACAGAATATATACCAACATAGAACATGTTCTGGACCATAAGATAAACAAGTAATTAAAATCATATGGAATATGTTCTCTGACCACAATAAAATAAAATTAGAAATTAATAACAGAAAGATAATAGGAAAATCTCAACACACTGGGAAACTAACCAACAGTTTACATAATCTATGGGTCAAAGTCTCAAGGAAAATTACACTACACTGAGTGAAAAAACAAAATAAAACACTGAACAAAGTGAAATACATTGAACTAAATGAAAATGAGAATACACTGCAAATATGTCAGATACAACTAAAGAAGTGCTGGGGGAGAGAAAGAGAGAGATTGATTGACAGTACTAAATGCTTATATTAGTCAAAAGTCTCATGTCAATCATGCAAGTTCCTGCCAAAAAAAAAAAAAAAGGAAAAGTAAAGCAAAATAAACCCTAAGTAAGCAGAAGGAAAGAAATAATAAAGATAACAGAAACCAATGACATAGAAAACTAAAACACAATAGAAAAATCAATGAAACAAAGAGTTTGTTCTTTGAAAAGATAAATAAAATTGATAAACCTTTATCAAAATGCAAGACAGTGAGATAGAAATGGAGAGATGGAGAGAAAGGGAATGAAAACAGCTTATTAATATGAAAGAAAACAGAAGATATCATCACAGGCTGAATCACTAAAAGAATAATGAGGCAATACTATGAACAACTCTCCACACAAAAATTTGGCAACTTAAATAAAATGGATCAATTCCTTAAAACCATAAACTACAACTTATCTAGTATGAGATAGGTAATTCGAATAACTCTATAATTATTAAGGAAATTGAATTCAGAATTTTAAAAACTCCCAAAAAGGAAATTTCTAGTTACAGATGATTTCACTGAAGAGTTCTTCCAAACATTTAAAGAAGTGTTAACATCAGTTCTACGTATGTCCTAGAAAATAGAAGAGGAAGGAATAATCCTTAATTCATTTTATAAAGGTAGTATTGCTTTGATTTTAAAACCAGACAAAGACAGTACAAATAAAGAAAATGACAGACTAACATCTCCCAAAAATATAGAAGCAAAAAAATTTTAAAAATAGAATGGGACAAAATAGAAAAAATCTCAAACAAAATCAGCAATTATAAAAGGAATTATGCACCATAACCAAGTGGAGTTTATTTTATGAATTCAAGGCGACTAAAGGTTTATTTTAAGGATGAAAGAGTGCTAGAATATGTAAGTATAAAGAAAAATATAATATATGATTGTATTAGTCAATGCAAAAAAAGCATTTGACACAATTCAACACTAATTTGTGATTTAAAAAAACTCTCAGAAACCAAAGAATATGTCTACAAATCCCTTTAGCTTGTATTATACATAATGATAAAAGACTGAATCCTTTCCCCCTAAGATCAGGAATGAGGCAAGAATGTTCACTTTCACTGCTTTTATTCAGCATAGTTTTGGTTCTAGTTCTAACCAGTGCGATTAGGCAAGAAAAGGCAACAAAAAGAATGAAGATTAGAAGAACAAAATAAAATTTACTTGATTTGTAGATGATAGACTTTTATAGCGAATTACAAGGAGTCTACAAAAAAAAGTCTCCTAGAACTAAGAAGTGATTTTAGCAAGGTTACAGAATGCAAATAAATATAAACAAATGAATAGCATTTCTATATACCATCAATGAACACATGGACATTACAATTAAAAATACAATACCATTTATTGCTCAAAAACTGAAATACTCATGTATAAACCTAACAAAATACTTACAAGACTTGTATGCTGAAGGCTATAAAATGCTGAGAAAAAAAAATCAAAGATGGTCTAAATAAATGGAGAGACACCATTTTTGTTCATTGATTTGAAAATTCAACATTGTTGTATTAGTTTCCTATTGCTGCTGTAGCAAATGATCACAAACTTAGTGGATTAAAAAATACTTATGCTTTTGCAGTTTTGGATTTTTGAAGTTTGATACTGGGTCTTATAGGGCTAAAATCAAAGTGTTGGCAAGGCATGTTCTTTATGGAGGCTCTGAGGGGAGATCCAAGTCCCATATCTGCAAAGTCTCCTTTCCCATAGAAAGTAACATATTCACATGTTCCAGGGATTAGAATGTGGAGCTCTTTCAACAGTCATTATTCTGCCTACCACCATAGTAAAAAGGTCAATTCTCCCCAAATTAATATGCAGAAATGTCACAGTTTCTGCAAGATTTTCAGTACGTGTCAGTGAGATTATGCTAAAATTTATACGGAAAGGCCAAGGAATTTAAATAGCTATAACAGCTTTGAAAAACAAGAATTAAGTAGAAGGAATATGTCCACTCGATTTTAAGACTTATAGCTACAATAATCAATACTGTATAGTATTTGTAGAGAGATAGACATATGGATCCATGGAACAGAATAGAAAGCACATACATAGGCTCACACATATCTCTCATCAATTTTTTACAAAGGTACAGAAACATTTCAATAAAGTACAGATAGCCTTTTCAACATATGGTGCTGCAGTAATTTGACGTCTGTGGGCAAAAAACAAACAAACACAGAAACTTCAACGTAAGTCTCATCCTTATGTAGAAATTAACTAAACACAGATCATGGAATTAAATATAAAGCATGAAACAAAAAAACTAGAAAAATAAAAAAACCGTAAAGGGATAAAATCTCCAAGATCAATGGCTGAGCAAAGAGCTCTTAGACTTGACACCAAAACACAAAAGAAAAAAGTGATAAATAGAACACTATCACAAATAAAAATTTTTGCCTTGTGAAAGGCCCTGTTTACAGGATGAAAAGACAAGTTACAGACTGTGAAGAAAATATTTGCAAATTACATATATGATGAGGGATTAATATCTGGAATATACATAGAGAGAACTCTATCACTTAAAATTCCCAGTGGGAATGTAAAATGGTACAACCTCTTTTCCAAAGAGGTTGACAGTATCTGTTTTAAAAAGGATACATGCAACTACCACATATCCCAACAATTGTGCTTTTGATTATTTATCTCAAAGAAATAAAGATTTGTGCTTATGCAAAATCCTGTATGTGAAAGCAAACAGCAGCTCCATTCATACTAGCCCCAACCTGGAAACCACCCAGAAGATGTTCTTCCATGGGTGAATAAACAGTGGTACATCAGCTGGGCATGGTGGCTCACGACTGTAATCCCAGCTTTGGGAGGCTGAGGTGGGTGGATGACCTGAGGTCAGGAGTTCAAGACCACCCTGGCCAACATGGTGAAACCCCATCTCTACTAAAAATACAAAAATTAGCTGGGTGTGGTGATGCACGCCTGTAGTCCCAGCTACTCGGGAGACTGAGGCAGGAGAGTTGCTTGAACCGGGGAGGTGGAGGTTGCAGTGAGCCGAGATCATGCCATTGCACTCCAGCCTGGGCAACAGAGCGAGACTTTGTCTCAAAAACAAAACAAAACAAACAAACAAAAAAAAAAACAGTGGCGCATTTATTCATGAAATACTACTCAACAATCAGAAGGTACCAACTATTGATACACACACACCTGGATGAATCTCCTGATAGGAATTATCCTGATAGGACACAGCCAATTTCAAAGGGTTACATATGGTATGATTCCACATATATTACATTCTTGAATTGACAACATTATAGAAACAGAACAGAATAGTGGTTGCTAAGGTTAAGGAAGGGGTTGGGACAGAAGAATAGGTGTGGCTGTAAAAAGACAATGTAAAGGATCCTTGGGGTGATGGAAATATTCTGTGTCTTGACTACATGAGCATCAATATATTGATTATAATATTCCACTATAGTTTTGCAAGATGTTAACATAGGGAGAAACTGAGTAAAATGTACAAAGGATTTCTCTGTATTATTTCTTACAAGTACATATGAATCTACAATGACCTCAAAATAAAAAGTTTAATTAATACAAGTTCAGAGGAGATCAAACTAGGATGGTGATGCCAGGAGTGGTGGAGCTTCAGAGGAGGGTGGTGATGGAGAAAAACACAAATGAGAGAAATACTTTAAAGAGCTACTTTAGTGGTCCTTACTCCCCCACCATGATCATGGTATCCCTGGGTTGACTGAGATTGTGTGTATGCCTCTGGATGAAGGCAACTCTTGTTTGCTCAGTTACTTGGTACAAAGCATGGCGAGGGACTTCTCCACCTTGCGTCCCTTGTTGCCTTGAAGCACTGTCCTATTCTGATCTATTAGTAATTTCTGGAGGCAAATCAAAGAGCCATTCATAAAAGGCTTTGGGGGGCTGAACTGCCCTCTCATTGGTCCTGATATCAAAGTTTGGAGAAGTTACATAAAGAAATTTTCTAAAACTCTCCAAGATAGTGGGGAGGTGGTGGTGATGTACTGAATGAGTATGAGCTTGCCTATTGAGTCCACAGAATAAAAAGAAGAAGAAAAATGGGGGAACGCTGGCTTCCAGAGGAAGGCAAGATCGTCCTTTTCCCTCTCCTTCACGCCCATGTCCTTGCCACAGCCACACTCCCCCTAAAAGATGAGTTAGGGCTGTCAAAGGCAAGAGTATTATGGACCTCTGATTAAGGGGGTGAGCTTTCACAGAGCTGAGCTAACAGCTTGAATGTTCGCCCTTCTCTCTCCTTCTCCTGGGGCTTCTCTCCCTGTTGCTTGGAAGTGGACTGTGCTTAGAAGGTGACTGTCTCTGGGAAGGCCTGGGGGCTGGGGCATCAGGATGGTTTTGTTCTGTTTCCTCCTGTAGCCCAGGCAAGAGGAGGCTTGATGAGTTCTTGCGGCCCAGCTAGACAGGAGCCTGACTGAGGTCTGGGGTGTGGGTCCAAGCTTGTGGTGAAGAGGTGCTCCTCCGCCTGCCCCTGCCCCTTCCCTGCACGGCTCCTCGAGAAGCATCCATGGCAGTCGGCTTGAGGGCTTGGATCCTGGATCAGGATTTCCAAAACGGAGAGAGAGAGCATGAGAACAAGAAAGAGCCAGCAAGCAAAGTGAGGGGGAGAGAGAGAGAGACAGACCAGGTGCCTTGGCTCATGCCTGTTATCCCAGCCCTTTGGGAGGCTGAGGCAGATGGATCACTTGAGCTCAGGAGTTTGAAACCAGCTTGAGCAAAATAGTGAGACCCTGTCTCTACTAAAAATTAAAAACAAACAAACAACAACAACAAAAAACAACATTAGTCAGGTATGGTGGCGTGTACCTGTAGGCCCTGCTACTTGGAAGGCTGGGGTGGGAGGATCGCTTGAGTCCGAAAGGTTGAGGCTACAATGAGCTGAGATCATGCATGTGCACTCCAGCCTGAGTGGCAGACCGAGACTCTATCTCAAAAAGTAACAGAAAAAAATAAAGATATAGAGAGACAGACAGCAAGTGAACAGAATATAACCTTCATTTCTTTCTTCCTTTCTTCCATATACCCCTTATGTTTTTATCCTGTCTTCCTCATCAACCTTAACCTCCTCTTACATGATTTTGTTGTTTGCATTTTGCCCTTGTCTTGTTTTTGTTTTAGCTTTGTCTTTTGGTGCTTGCATTGGTTTTTAGCAAATGACAGAAAATTCTCTAAGTCAACCCCAGGTCT
Source organism: Piliocolobus tephrosceles (assembly GCF_002776525.5). Lineage (NCBI taxonomy): Eukaryota > Metazoa > Chordata > Mammalia > Primates > Cercopithecidae > Piliocolobus > Piliocolobus tephrosceles. Next base: position 183,816,283 of record NC_045435.1, on the reverse strand, counting down.
TTACAGTGTCCTACGTGCTCTAATCTCCAGTCTCCACTCCCTGCATCTTTAGCCTCTCCCTGTCTCTCCCTCCAGTCCAGCCACGCTTGACTGCTTACTGTTCCTCGGACATGCTAGGAGGAACCACCTCAGGGCCTTGCATTTGCTGTTTCATTTACTGACTGCCTGGCCCCACGCGCCACCCCTCAAATTGCTGCATGGCTGGCTAGTTCCCATTCCAGGTCTTGCCTTAAATGTCTTGTTTTCAGTGAGGTTATCCCTAAGCATCCTATGTAAAATTGCATCACCCCTTCAACACTCCTCACCCTCTTCTTGATCTGCTTTATTCTCCAAAGCATGTGTAACTCTCTAACATACTTTGAATTTTACTCTTTTATCTTACTCGTTGTCTGAGTTCCTCGATTAGAATGTGAGTGCTACAAGGGCGGGGCTTTTTGTCTGTTTTGTTCACTACTAAATGTGTCTATAACAGAGCCTGGCATATAGTAAGCGGTCAGGAAATACCTGATAAATAAGTGAAAGGAATAAGGGAATGGATAAAATTCTTACTGGTGCTAGATAAGATATAGTTTATATAAGATACATCTCTAACAGTGTAAATTAAGTATATTAAATATTCTGTCAATTAACGTAATATTATTAAATATGTTTAACATAAATATATTAAATATTAATATTTAAACATTTCTTAAAAGTATATGACTTTGAAAAGAATACTGGACTGAAATTTAAAGAGTTGGGGTCAGTTCTGGCATCTTCAAAACAGAAGCAACAGGAAAGAAGCATTTCATTTCCCTGCCTCAGTATCTCCACTTGTGAAATGAGTATGATACTCACTGTGTACCTCACAGGATTCTCATGAGAATCAAATAACATATTGAATGTGGAAGTGTAAAAATGCAAAGGCAAATCACACACATCCTCAGATCTCTGCCATGATAGAACGGTGTTATTAATGTTTAGTTATCATGTAATGAAGGAATTCAGAAAGCGCTCTTATTTGTCCTCGTGGTGACAGCGACACACAATATGAGGAGAGCGCCAACTACTCTATGGGACGTAATCTTCACAAGGTACCGTGAGGCTCTCTGAGAAACTTATCCTATGAAATCTGAGTGTCATTCGGGAGCTTATCAGGAGTGTTTCGTGAGGGGAAAGGAGAGCAGAGCAGCAGAGCCTGGCGATGTCATGGAATATTCCTTCCTTTCTTCCATACCCCGAGCTCTGTGCTGTTGCATTTCTGGCTGCGTATTATTGACACAGGAAATGCTGATTCATGGGTCTGAGTGACAGGAAACCTTGTTTCCTGGTGGAGAAACAAGCACAGTGGTGCTGCCAGCATCCTCCTCTGCCGGTTTCTGCCACATGGCCCTGCTTCTGGGCCTGCACCCAGGCGGGCTGTGAAGCAGTAAGGCCAACTCAAGCGCAACCAATGAGGTCACTTTCCCTAGTGAACTGAACTAAGCGCAGACTCCTCTAGGGCCTCTGGAGGCTCTTCAGCTCTGACCTCGCAATACCTTTCCAGCCCATCTCTGGCTGCTCCCTCCCATTCCCCATGCTGCTGTCATACGTGACTACTCCCAGTTCTTCGTGAACACCTTGTATTTTCCAGTCTCCAAGCCCTGGTTCGTGGTGTTCTCTGCCTGGAATCGCCCCTGACCCAGTGTTGGCTCATTGAAATCCTATCCATGCTTCAATTCTGCTAAATTGCTTCTCGCTATGTGAAGCCTGCTAGATTTCCTTGTATTTCTTCCTTTCTTCCTTTCTTGCCTTTTTTTTTTTTTGTCTTTGTTTTTGTTTTTTGCGGGGGATTTTCAAATATACACAAATAGACAGAATTATCTGATGAACTTCTAGATACTCTCGCCCAGCTTCAACAATTCTCTGATTCTTCTTGAATAGCAGTTGGTCCTTCATTCTTTGAGCTTCCTCGGCAGCTCTTGTGTTCTGTGCATAACCTATATTTGCTGAATTGAGTGGGAAGAAGGTGACTCTGTGGATTTGGTGTGCTCCTTTTAGCCATCCCCCAAAATGAGGAAACTGAGGCCCAGAGAAGTGAAGTGAGTTGCCCAATGTCATAAGACAGGTGGTGGCAAATTGAGATCAGATTCTTTTGAAGGACCTCACAGTCTAATTAGGAAGCATGGATAACATACTCATAACATGTATATATGTTAGCAAATCTCAAGTACTACAGGATCTCAGGTTATTAGTAAGTGTGTGTTGAATGAATAAATCAATCTTCTATCCAACCGATTAATAAGATAACCTCTTAAGCTTGGCACTGAGTAGTCCACTGGTCCTCTCCATTCTATTATCTGACATCAGCATGCTGAAGGAGATTCCTGACTTCTATGGAGAAAAATCCTATACAATTATAATGGCCAGTACGAGTTAGCGAGAAGTTTAAACTGGTAAATATTCAAATAATGAACTGGTGAATATTCAAAAATAAATTTTGTTTTCTTACTACATGGAGTAGAGAGTAAGCATTTTGTATCTGAAGAGCCTAAATACTCAGAGCTAATTCTTACTGGAAAGGGAAGAATATAAATTAAGGGAGTCTGAAGTTTTGTGGTTTGAAGCACTTGTACATTTGATGACTTGAGAGAAAGGCATAAAAAGAAAGTGTGGCAAGATAAAGCAAGACATAAAAAGGCAGTCCTGGGATAATGGCAATTTTTCATCTTGATCCAGACCTAGCTCAAACCTGGATCTTAGAAGTACAGCAAGGGGTCATCAGGATGTCCTGCCTGAGGTGCCCTGACTTTACTATGTAGCCATGGGAACAAGGATCTGGTCATCAGACAAGCAACAAAGCTGTTGCCAGTGGGGTGGAGTGAGGGATAGAAAATGTGTGTGGCTTTTCTTTTTAAAAGGGAGTTAAGACACAATTTGAGATTTTTTTTTTTTTCTTTTAAAAAGGTGGCTTGAATCAGATTCTTTCTGCAGGTCACGCAGAAGCAGCGCATAATCACTGTTTGTCTTGGCAGGGTGTCGCACCCAGGCATCCAGCAGGCATTCTGCCAGCTCTGTCCCATGAGCTCATTTGAAGGATGGTGGTCACATCAATGCCTAGGTCACAGGGTGGTTCTGAGGTTCACCCAAGTAATAGATGAGAGAACGATTTGTAACCTGCGAAGTGCCTCGTTAAGGTCCTGACAGCTTCATATCTGCTGTTCTTATTCGGGGTAACTAGTGGTACCTGATGACATCAGAGACATTGCCCTGAAGGCGAGAGGGGAGACAAAGAGGAGTTGTTAGAACGAGGGGTTGCATTTCACATTTTAGTGTGGGCCAGAGACCCGGGTGAGGAGAGCACTGGGGACATTCCTGGAACTTCTGTCCGTTCCCTACACTCATCGCTTTCTGTTGGTATCCCTGTGCAGATGATCATAAAATGTATCCAAATAAAACTTGCTCTAGGTGCCAGTTTTAGGGGCAGCAAGCTGAAGGGTGGGTACTTGGGAGGACATGGGATGGTGAGAAGTATTTTGCATTCTGTAGGCAGCTTGCAATTATGAAGAGAGAAAAATGGGTAGAATTTTAAACTTTGTGGCGGGGGGGAAGAGGGTTTTAGGAATACAGGGCAGAAGGATGGAATGTGCCCCTGAATTGGGCTGGCGGGGAGTCCTTTCATGTACAGGAAGGAATAAAATACTGCTAAAAGAAGATTCATGACATCCACTACAGTCAGATAGGGTAGCAGATGATAACTTGCTCTCTAAAATCCGTAAGGACACATCTCCTCCTAAGGAAAAGTACCCTTCCTCCCACCCTACCAGGCACAGGCATACACATCTATTTATTTCCTTAATAAAGTATTTCTTCAAGGAGATTAGAAAGGTAAGTGTGGCCTAGCCCTAAGTAACCATTACACACCCCAAATGTGGTCATCAGTATAGCAAACATTAATCAAACACCATAAAGGGACAGGACACTTGTTCAGGCATCTAGGGGACACAAATTGGAACAGAACTTGAGCCCTCAAAATGCTTATACCTTAGCAAACTCATGTGGCTCAGAGCCTTCACAACAAAGAAGGAAAGGCAAGGCCTCCTTTTTCACCTACAAAGGATTCATCTTCTTCTATACCGTCTTTGTTACAGGGCAGCAATGCTTCCAAGCTACAGATATTCAAGGAGTGGCCCGGAGAACATGTCATTCAGGACCTGGAAGATTTCCATCAGCATTCAGGTAAGAGCCTTGGCCCCTGGAGCCTGTCTCACCAGGAGGGAGCCCGGCAGGAAAAAAACACTTTGGTTTTACTGAGCTGATCTCATCAGTGCTAGGGTTAATCCTGAGGTTAATGTATATTTGTTAGATATTTTTGTTGTTGTTTCCTGGTGTAATATTTCCATCCCTAGGCTGAGTTGCTCTGTAGACTTTGGCATGGATTTAGCTGCATTCTCACTGAAATGCAGTGCCAATCAGTGCACATAAAAAAGTTCTGAGGTCTTCCTTTAAAAGGGCTACGTTTGAGTGTTCAGGTCAGATAAGGCCCAGAGAAGGTACAGAAGAAATGAAGAGTCTGCACTTACGTGCCTGTAAATGTTTAACAAATGGCTCTGTGGGGCGAAGGGGAAGCCCTGTTTGTAGTATTTGCTGATTTCTGCTGTGTAAATACTCTCACTGTGCCTGATTTCAAGCTACCAATATGATGCTCACTGAATGTGGAGTTGGAAAAAGATGCCAGGGTCAGCTCTTGTGAACTGGTACCTGTTGGCTCCCATACACCACTAGCCAGCAGTCAGAACAGACACAGCCAGAACATACTTGGAGGAGAGGAGGAGTTGGAACTCGGATGAGGAGGTTACGTAGGTGTGATGGTGAATGTGGGAGAGTCAGCAGCACACGAAGATAAGCAAGAGGAGGACAGGCTGAGCGGCAGTCAGCATCAAGCCAGCCATAACAAATGGTCATCCTAAGAAAGACAGTTACTGTTCACTGAGCAATGCTATGTGTCAAAAATTCTGTCTGCTTTGTGATGTATTCTCACAGTATCTCTGCAAGGGTAATTTTATTCCTATTTAACAAATGAGGAAATTGAGGCCCAGAGAGATAAAGCAACGAGTCATGTAAGAAGCAGTCGAGTAAGAGTGCAAACCTGCTGTTTGTTTCCACTCTACCATCAAGCTAGGGGGAGGCTGGGAATAAGTCCTGTTCCTAGACAGGCAGGCTATGCAGCTGCTGGTGGTAGACTTTAATTCCAACAGTTTTGTAGGAATGACGACCCTGGTTGGATGATGAAGTCAGGGATAAGAGGAGTCACTGGACCCAGGGTGCAAGGTCAGAAAGGGACAAAATTGATGCTGGGTCACCTGACTCTTTAAATGCCCTCTCACTGAAGACAATAAAAGCCCTCAATCCCAGAGTAGAACTGAGAATTAAGTTGAGAACTCTTGGGGTGTCAACCGTGCAGGTATCAGTGACCAAGTCCTTGTGGATGCAGTTGGGACTTCTGAGGGAAGACCCTATATAGGATAACTACGGATATCTGTGTTTTATATCAATAGGGGGTCAACTGTCCTACAGAACTGTAATACAGCCTATGGAAACCAGTTTGAAAATGAAAAAGTATGCTGAATAAATTGCTTGCGACCCAACATGATTCCAAAGCAGAGTTGAGACTATCGTGTAGCTGTACACAGTGTAAGGTGTGAAGGTTGGATGAGGATCCAGGTGATGGAAGAGGGATGTGACAAAGTGTGCAGCACCAAAAGCCTGAGGATGAGATGAAGAAGGAGTGAAGGAAGCCTGGGAATCATATTAAAGAAAACTAGAGGAAAACCACCTTTCAGGTAGAGGCTCAAGAAGGCCCAGGACTCAGAAGAGCCTGAAAGGCCTCCAGGGAACGTGACGCTGGCGCAGAAGGGAAGTGGAGTAATAATAAGTTGCTAAGAAATCAGATTAAACTTTGCTGGTATTTGCTATCTGTAGATAGCTTATGTTCCTGAAGTTCCTTTCCTGAGTAGCAGAGTTTAGTGGTATCTCTTAACTCTCAGTATTCTGTGTGAGCATTGAGAGTTAAAAGATAGAATTACGGTGACACAAGGTGGGGAATTTATTATTCAAAGAAAAACCAGATTGAGGTGGGATGTTGTGGTTGTAAATGACCCGTCTATGAAGGACAAATCTCCCTTTTCATTCTTGAGTGCAGTAGCCAAAATCTGTGCCATTACGTGAGTCAGCCCTTTACCACAACAGCCTTATGAGATAGGGTCTCTTATTCTTCTCATTTTAAATTACAGAGAAGGAAAGGTTACCCTGCTAAGAAATGGCAGAATTAGGATTTGAACCTCATACACCCTTCAGAACCTGAACCTATATTGTTAGGGCAAACCATATAAAATTGTCTGGGTTTTTTAGTGTTTTATATTGGATATCGGTAACTCCCAATCATGTTATTTTGACCCTCGGTGTACTGAGAATACCCTAGAAGGAAGCAGATCTCGCTGTTTCAAGAAGCAGACTAGTCAGTTTCAGCTGCAACACAGTGTCTTGTCTTTTGTCACTTGTGATACCAGCGGTGAGAATAGAACTTTTTAAGGAGCAGAGAGGATGAACTTGTGAGATTTCCAAGCATGCGGGAGTGACTTGAATGGATTCCCTTTAGGCAATGGACACCTGGATAGAGATCCAGGAAGAGACCACCCAGACAGTGAGTTACTTGAAGAGCTAGCATGGTTTCTGGCAGATAGGGCTGGTTAATAAATGGTGAACACTGAACGTATGCCTGTGTCAGATTTCACACTGAGATGACATAATGATATGGCTCTCCCCTGGTATGTACATTCACTACCTACCAACTCAACATCTTGGCACAAGGTTGAAATTTTGGACCAGAGCAAATTTTGGCAGAGTGAATGGTGCTGGGGTGGGAGACTCAGCGTTTGCTTGGATTGTTCTTGCACTGGCCAAGCCAGGTGGCTTCAGGAACATTGTTTATGTCTTCTGTTAAATGAGCAGGCTTCTTCTTTCCAAAATCCTCTCTACATGGTTGGAAGGACGTTAACAGCTTAGAGAAAAGTCTTTGTGAGCCAAAAAAAACAAAAAACAAAAACAAAAACAAAACAAAACATAACGAAAAAACCCCAGGCAAAACCAAAAACATGATTTGAGGTGGGGAATAAAATGTTTAATCTTATAGGAAAAATAGGGAAGCAACATGGTGGCTAGTCTGGAATTTATGAAAGGCTCACTATTAGGGAGAGAGACAGTACGTGGGTCAAAAGGGAGAGAGGGAAAGCACTTCTGACACTTTACACAAACCTGGCCCCATGCCTGAATGCCTACGGAAGCCACCTCCCTGCTACCTCTGCACTTTGACTCAGTACCTTCACCTGCTGCAGAGGGTGATTAGCAGCAAGGCCCACCACCACAGCTGTGGGCTTCCTGCCCCAGCCTGCCCTTGGGGCCTCCATCGCCTCATTTCTTCTGGCCTTCTCCCCTTTCCCCATTTTGGAACAACTGTACCTAATCCCCTCTCCCCTCCCTTCTCCCTCCCCAAACACCCCCACCTGCCCCTTCTGGCTCTGTGCCAGCAGCTGGCTAGTGAGTAGTGCCAAATCAAACAGATGTGTGTGGTATTGAGCAGCACGTGTTACCAGGCTCCCTGTCCAGCCCCGTGTCTGACCAGGGCTGTCTCTCAACTGGCCGACACCAGAAACCCCCTCTCAGGGGCACTGCAGGGCCTGGAACAGAGAAATGGCGAGACGCTATTGCCTTCTGAACATCCTAGTCTCCCTCCTCCTCACCTTGCAATTCTTTTTATTTCTTTCAGTTCAGCACCTCTTCCCCGACTTGTTTACTTGTCTTTTTTATTTACTTATTTTTAACTCTTCCTCATTAATCAAGCTCCTGAACATTTAAAGAATTACAGTTTAAAAAGGCAAAACAGGGTCTTCGAAACAAGCTTTAAAATTCAAGTTCTCTTAGATTTATAAAAGACACCACAATAGGCCAGAACCAGCCAGAAGAATAATAGCAGCTGGTCTTCTTCACCGCAGCTCGCCCAAGCCCAGGATCTTTAAGATGTCACTTCCTTCCTTCCTTTCTTAGTGGCATGCAAAATTCATGGTAATTCTCAGAAGTAGGTACTCTTGCAAGCAAATGTCTTTGATTCTCTGTACAATTGGCTAATTCGACTCACTCCCACCTACCTGTCTAAGTGAGGATGACTTGAGAACAGCAGCAATTAACCCAAGAGAGCCCTGTGACAGATCAAAGCCCCCTGGAGCACTGAAATCTCATTGAAAATAAAATTGGCGGGTCTAGCCTAATGATACAAAGATTGTTCGGGTTTTAGAGTATATATATTAAACATGAGAAGTGAAACGGCGTGCATTCTTCATAGCTGCTACCTAAGAAACAATCCCCCCCAAAATGAAAAGCAACAATATTTTAGTGATTCATACTAAAGATGATGATTTTTCCAAAATAATGGCCTTAAATGTTCATAATCAACAGTGCCTACCTGAATTCCACAGACATGCATGCCTTTTGCATTTTTCAGTGGAACTGAAAATGCAAGATTACTGAATTTGGCCTTGTCTACACTTCTGAATATTACTTAAGTGATCATCAACATGTAAGAAATATTAAATTATAATAATATGTTTCCCATTTTGATTTTGCCCTGATGTCCAGGATGCTCAGTTGAATTTGATTCTCAATTAAACAATTACATTAGTCTCTGCCATATCTTTTTGCTTTAATCTAAATTTCTAGTTCCTTTTTTTAAAAAAAAAAAAAACCTCAGGGTATAACTTCTTTTATGTTATAAATTGTCCAAAATTCTGTTTGGAAAAACAGATGATATAATAAAGAAAGAGAATTCAATAAAAATGACATCTAATAACAATGATGAGAATAATTCATGACGCTTCACTTTCTACCTTTAATTAGTTATTTATGTACTTGTTGGAAGGTCATCATTAGACTGCAAATTCCCTGAGGACAGAGCCAGGCCTGCTATGTCTCTGTATCTCCCATTGGGTGGGTCTTTAGTAAGATTCTGTTGGATAAATACAACCTTAGGATTAATTTTAAGAGAAATAAAATGAGGTTGCCCTTCTCCTTTCTTTTCCATGTGTTTCTCTTTCTTTTCTTTTTTCAGGGAAGACTGTTAATAGAATGTTTTACAGTCAGAGGAGATCTGAGTTATATGGGGCTGCTTTTGCTGGGTGAGATGTTACTTTCGCCTCTTTCCCCTTTGAAGTCCATCGTAAATTTTTTCTTCCTCTACATTGTTCTCTCCCTCTTCCTGCATAACACTCAGTAATGTTCTCCTACATAAATAATAACCACTTACATTTACATAAGCATTGGTAACACTGGCACATTCTTTCCAAAAAGGATTTGAGATGAGCAACTTGGAGGATTTTTCCATTTTACAATGCACTCTCAGATGCTGTACCTGCTATTGTTAGCTAATAATTTATAGCGTACTTACCATGTGCCAGGCATTAGGCAAGGGCGTCTTGTACACTATCTCATTTAGTCCTCACAGTAATCCTATGGGGGAGCTACTGACGTTGTCTGCATATTCAATGCAAAGAAATGGCGAGGCTGTGGAACTTGCACATGGTCACACGGCCAGGATGGGGCAGGAATGCGATTTGAACCCTGGCCTCTGGCTACAAAACTGAGACTCCTAACCTCTGAATTATGTTATCCCTTTGGGCCATGACTTCAACCCAGTGAAATAGGCAGAGGGGAGGAATGAGGATGAAAGTAAAGGAACAGTGTTTTCTGAGTGCCTATCAATGTCCAGGACATTATGCTTTCCTTACAATATTTCCTTTGGCCCCTCAGTCATCCCATAAGGCAGACATCAACACCGTGAGCACAAATGAAGAGACAGAAACTGTCTAAGTTAACTTGCTAGGCACTCAGATGAGAAGGCAGGATTTTATCCCAGGTTTATTTGGTTCTAAAGTTCATATTTTTTTTCCGCTGTACACATGGAGAAACTGGCCCAAGTTTACACAGCAGGTTATCAAAAACAACACCAAATCTGGTCTTTTAACTGCCTTTTGATGGTTTTGGTGTCCTACTGGGGTCAAAATGTGCAGTGCCTGGCTACTGAGTGTCCTTCTCTATGTAACCCTGTGGGGCAGAAAGAGCACTTTAGTATGAGTTGACAAAGAGAAATGCAATTGAATTTCCATCTCATTCAGGGCAGAGAGAGAGAATAGCTTTGGGAACCAGGCTAGTTTGAAACAAGGGCTCCTGAAGCTAATTAAAAGCTAGTCTGGAGCTGTGCTTTTCATTCCTTAAGAATGTTCGACCTCATTAAATAGGAAAAAGCATGTAGAATTTTCTGATTTTTTTTCTAGGTTCCGCAGGTGATGGGGATGCTGAGTAAGTGAGACACATTTCTGCAGCTTCTAGCCTGTCCAGTGCCTTCTGTGACATCGCTGTTGCTGATGAAGACTTACTGTTCTCCAGTGCTTATCACACTGGGAGGATGGCAACTGGGCCAAGTAGACACAGAAGGGCATCATGCTGCTGACTCGTGGCTTCACACTCTCCATCTCCTGTATTCCTTCCTTCTACAATTGCAGGGGGTGTCCAAAACATTTGCAGGCATGAATGCAGTGAAGCAAATAGTTGTTCATAGGAACAATTTCCCTTGGAGTCTTTCACAGACACCTGGAGCAAACTGGTGCTCAGGGGCACACGGTTCCAATGAAAAGAAACAGAAAACTTTGGGAGACAGAGGCGGGCAGATCACGAGGTCAGGAGATCGAGACCATCCTGGCTAACACGGTGAAACCCCGTCTCTACTAAATAATACAAAAAACTAGCCGGGCGAGATGGCGGGCGCCTGTAGTCCCAGCTAGTCGGGAGGTTGAGGCAGGAGAATGGCGTAAACCCGGGAGGCGGAGCTTGCAGCGAGCTGAGATCTGGCCACTGCACTCCAGCCTGGGCGACAGAGCGAGACTGTCTCAAAAAAAAAAAAAAAAAAAAAAAAAAAAAAAAGAAAAAGGAACAGAAAACTTCACAGGCTTTCCATTTGTCCTCTGGAAAAAACCAGAAAGCCTCAAAGATTGTTCTAATGTTTGGACTTCAAGTTCACAGCAGCCATCCGTAACTCAGAGGCCGTGTGCTCAAGCCGTGAAGACGCCTGGAATTGAGAAGACAGGAGATCAGGTTGGCAGAGCCTTATACTGGATATTTTGTAGTTTTGATTTAGGAAACCATTTATGGAGCACCCAGTGGGTACCAAGCACTGTGCTAGCAGCTTTGCATATATTATATCTAATCCTTCCAAACACTCCACAAAGTTAAGTGTTCTTTTCATTTTAGAAGTGTGGAAAGAGAAATACCAGCTATGACCTTCATCTTCAAGACTTTTGGCCCTTGCTAAGTTAGTAGAGTACAGCCTGAGTCATCTTGGTTTTGCAAGGTGTCAGAACTGAAAGGGATATTAGAGCTCATGTTTACCTTTTGAGGATAATGGTGAAAAAAATCCAAAGCCAGAAATGTGAATTAATTTGCCCAGGGACACAGAGCAGAGCTGACACATCCACTCAGGCCTCTGGGCCTGCATGTGGACCAGTCTTTTCTTTTCCATGTAACAGCAGGAGAACAAAGAGATTAAACTGCCATCTGGGGTGGATGGAACAAATGTCAAGGCCTGCCCTGGCTCTCTCTATAAGCAATGATTACCACAGACATGGCAGTTTTCAAAGGGCTTCTCACTTGATCTGCTCACCATCCCTTAAAAACGAGGGAAGGGGAACCTGTGAAGTTATGGAAGATAAAGTGACTTGCCAATGTACAATGATAAAAATGTGCATCTATGTCTGTAAAATATGTTAAGCTCCTTAGAAGAAAGGTGAAGGAAGAGAGCAAACAGTTTTGGCATTTTCTTATTTCCATCATCTTGTGATCTAAGTTGTTTGACATTGCTAAATCATCCTTTCAAAATAGTGACACTTGTTTCTCTCCCTCTTTGATTTTTCTCCAAACTGCTTGGGGTTCCAGAGGACAACTCTTCTAGAAATGTCCCCGTCTTATCTCACAAAGCCTGCAGGAAGTGTATAGTCTACAATCACAGCCATAACATAAACACCAGTCTTTCTGAACCACGTGCAGCTTTGCCTGGCTCTGGCATATCGGAAATGAGAAATGGCTATATGTTCTGGGGTATGACGGCAGCACTGTGTGCAGGGTGCTTACCAAACATTAGGGCCGAAAGGGATCTAAGACTCCTTCAGACTTATTTTCTGAATCAATTTTTACCTGTTTTTCTTCTGACCACTGGTCCTGATAAATTTTCAGATAGTAAACCTCTTGGTATAGTAGGAATCAAAGTCATTTGCAAAGCATAGAATAAGTGGTTTAGATGCTCAGGTATATTTTTCACTTTGAATGTTCCTTCTGAGTGAGTTTTATTTATGTATTAAAATAATAAAATAATGGATTAAAGCCATGTTTCTAAGTTGAATGAAATATAAGATCTATGCATGTTTAAGGGTGTCTCCAAGCTAGCCTTCGTCATGCTCGCTACACTTCAGCCACTGGATGGCTTGCTGATTCCTGAATAGAGCATGTTAATTCCCACTTAAAATAATACTAATAACTTCTTCAGTTTGATATCAGTGCTTTTCACTCTTACCATAAAGAATTCTAAGCTAGGCTTTCCTGAATTGAGTTAAACCTATCATGTTCATGATCTCACTTATCCCTAAAATGGACTTATAAAATAGAGAGGGAAGAAATGTTTACTTCCATTTCGCAGATGAAGATACTGAGGCTCAGATGAAATGGCCACCAGCTCAAGGTCACATGGTATTCTAGCTAGAAGACCAATGGGTCTTCTGAATTCCACTCTAGAATTCCTTCCTCTATATTGTTGGGATTAGTGTTTAACTCTCCCAGATTTGGATTGTATGTTTGGTCACTGATACGTCCCCTCAAGATAGGTAAAAGCACCTGGTTGTTTCTTGCAGGGGTAATGACCACATACCTCCTGCATCCCTGCACTTCCCCACCTTGATTCATACTGTTTCCTCTGCTAGGAATTCTCTCTCTTCTCCTCTGAATGGTCAACTCCTACTACTTCAATTTTAGGCCAAGTGAAATCACACTTACTCTTTGATTAGTTTTCTTTCGTGTGTTGCCGTAGTGCTGTGCATGCTTCTGCTACAGCACATCAGTGGGTACCAAGCTGTAGCCAGGTGTCTCTCACGAAGTCACAGAATGGAGGGAATTCAGTGACAAACTAGAGGAAATGCTTGTTGAGATCCAGGAACAGTCTTTGTTTTGATATTTTTATCACTTACCACAGTGCCTGGAATTTAGTAGATATTTTTTGACTAAAAGTTGCTCAGGGCCTGAAAATTAGGCTGCTCCTAAAAAGAAATGAGATGGCAGACAAGGAGTTATATAACAAAAATGGAAACTAGGATCTTAGGCTTCAGGTTTCAGAGTGGATTTCTTGAGGCATTGGATAACTTCCTACAGTTCTGTGAATCATGAGATGGTTATGAACTCTTTGGAGCTGAAGGGACTCTTGGATCCTTTTTGTAAGATGGGTCTACTGGCATTTCCTGTTCTGAGTGAGCATGAGCTCCTCAACTAATTCAACTAATGCCTTGAGAGTTGAATGTTGGTCGCCATGTACTGTTGCCTTAGCTCAGATTTTTCCTTTAACGAAGTGTCAAAAACAACTTTAGATGGAGAAAATGAATTGAGTGGGGGGAAAAAGTCCATGAGTCCCAGAATAATCTCCAGTTTGGTAATGATTTATCCTGTTCTACTGTTAATTTTGCAATTAAGCAAGAGTACTTTATATGCCTGAATGACCCATGGATTGTATCTTAATCAAATTAATGTGTCTGCAATGTAAGACTGATTCAGTGTTCAACTATTAGAATGACAAATGATACAAAAACCTCAATTTTTTTCTCTCCTTTCTCTCTCTTCTCCCCACAAAACCCTGTATCATGAAAGGTCAACTGACTGAAAGCCTGTTGTTTTGATGGCTAACATGAGATCCTATTGGTTAAAAAAGTGAGAAGGCTGGCTACCGCCCCTCACCCCACTTCAAACCAACTGTATGTATATGTGTGACTATGTTTGTAAGTTTGGATTTAAAAAATTGTGGTTAATTCTTCTTGTTGTGTACTTCCTGCCACTGACATTTGTTGCTGTTGCTGTGTAGTGAGGTTGAGGCTGGGTGGGAGAAATCAGATACAAATGACCTATATATTTATTCCCCAATTTTGACTACCCCTCTCAACCTCTATTCTTGGAAAACCTGGAAAGTAGAAAAAGAATGCCAGCTAGAAATTGCATTGCCCTGAACCAACCCCTGATGACTTTGGGTCTTTTTAGTTGATAAGACATTTGAAAAAATATTACTCTGCTTAATAAAATGATATACTGTTTTTTAAGATTATAAATCACAAGTAATGATTTTTTTTTTTTTTTTTTTTTTTTTTAGAAATAAGCTCTTGTGGTTTGAGTTAAGGTAACTGGGATTTAAGCTTGCCTAGGCTCTATTCAATCATCTTTTACAGTAACTTCAGTAAATAGTGTCTCACCCTTGTCCAATCCATTTCCACAATTAATGAGGTACATTTTAAAAAATGTTAATTAGATCACAACTCTTCCCTGTTTAAAACTCTTTGATGGGCTGGGCGCGGTGGCTCACGTGTATAATCCCAGCACTTCGGGAGACTGAGGCGGGTGGATCACGAGGTCAAGAGATAGAGACCATCCTGGCCAACATGGTGAAACCCTGTCTCTACTAAAAAAAGAAAAGAAAAGAAAAGAAAAATTAGCCCGATGTGGTGGCGGGCACCTGTAGTCCCAGCTACTTGGGAGGCTGAAGCAGAAGAATCACTTGAACCTGGGAGGCGGAGGTTGCAGTGAGCTGAGATAGAACCACTGCACTCCAGCCTGGTGACAAGAGTGAAACTCCGTCTCAAAAAAACAAAACAAACAAACAAACAAAAACTCTTTGATGGCTTCTCACTGTACTTAGCACTTAGAATCAAGTTCAAAGTTCTTGCCATGGCTTAGAAGGCCACACAGTTTGCCCCTGCCTTTCCCCTTGACCCCGTCTTTTGCCTTTCCTCTTCTATTCTGGCCACCCACTTTCCAGCCTCGGGACCTTCAGACTGGTCATGATGCCTGCTTGCCTCTTGCTTTTTTTTTCTGGCTCACAGCATAAGGATCACTCCTTCAGAAAGGACTGATTGGACCCACCATGTAGGTTAGGCCATCCCTTCTGTTATATTTCTTTACGCTATCATATACTTTTTCTCTTATCACAAATCATAATTTGTGATTTTAGATATATTTCTCTGCTTATTTTTTATTTTATGTCTGTTTGCTCACTAGCCCATAAGCTTTATGTTTGCTTTGTTTGCCTTGGTATCCAGTTCTGGGTATATAGGAGGAAGTTAATGAATATTTATTGAAAGAAAGAATGGGCAACTCATTGACTTTCATAATACTTAAAATTCCTCAGCCATAATATGGAAATAGTCTTGTCATCATTATTCTACAGCTAGCTATGGAATTCATTGTGATATCTGTTTCACACTGAACTTTGAGATGTTGGGATATCAATTGGCTATGGAAGAAACGTGAGACAGATAGTTTTTTGTTTTTTCTTTCTCCCCTCCATTCAAAGTTCAGTAGCTCATGCAGTAGGGATTAGACACAGCCTCTGTTCTTCAACCCATGAAGAACATGAAGGGGAACCACCCCATTGTGGCATCTCCCCTGCTGTAACCCCGTTAGTCATTGGCTCTGCCATTAACAAACCAGGTAAATGGTGAAGGAACACTTAGTGCTTTTAAGTCAACAGTTGAAGACTTACTCCTCACCATCTACTTTTTCTTTAGAAATTTCTTGTTGTCTAAATAACCTTGGAGAGATTTTAAAAATGCTCAAAAGTTGTTAGAGAAGATACTAAATGCGAAATTCCACTGTTCTCCCAATCCTTTATCAAAAAGCTCAAGGCCCAGTCCTTCTGCTTTCTGGGTGGCCTTCTCTTTGCTTATTCCCTCCAAGCCTTCAGATATCAGAGCCCAGAATTTCTCCAGATATGTTCTCTTAGAACCCATAGCTCTGATTTCTTTCTAGCTCAAGAATTTTTTCCAGGGTCGACACAGAAACCTGTAGGGAGGTAAGAACAAGAAGAGTCAAAGGAGCAAAAGAAGCTACAAGTCTTTAGGAAAGCCAGTGAGTATCTCCGAACTTTGATTTATCTATAAAATCAAAGTTTCATATACCAACCATATCAGGGCATTTAAAACTAAACTGAATTACAAGTGTCATAGTATTTTTTACAGGGTGATACTCAATGCTCAATAAACATCAGCTGATTATTTCTATCACTTTCACTTCTTCCTGCTCTTCTTTGGCCAATCCAGAATGCATGTGACTCAGCCCAAGGTGGGAGAAGAGTATCACTTACAGTCGAACCACCTGGTTGTTAAAGAAATGGATTGAGTTTAGGTGCTCAATTGGCTAGAAGTATTGATCTTACACCAGATTTTTCATCTCAGCTCTGTATGTGTGCTAGATTTTAAAATTCCAGTATGTGGAGGGGTTTTAATAATAAGCAAATTCAACCTCCCCCACTCATTCATAACTAGAAATCTAGTAGACAAAGAGTCTTTGGTTGGAACCATCCCACTGTCTTGTTTTGCATACACACTCCGTCTCTACTTCCCAAGGGAAGAAAACCCTAGAAAGAATGTGAGATTAACAGAAGAGAAACAAAGATGTCACCCAACTACTGGCAAATCCCACCATCAAAATAAAACTTTAAGCTTTTGCAATATTGGGTTTGAGAAAAATGGTTGGGTTCTCATTCAGGAAGTTTTTTTTTTTTTTTTTTTCTCCCTGAAAACAGAGGATCTCTGATCCTCAAGAAGCTAAGTGGGTGAAAGATACAGAAAAGATACTCATAGAAGATCGAGGATCCGCCTTGGACAATATGATGTTTGCCTGGGAAACATGGCTAGGCTGGTAACACCTTAGATACAGAGTTAGAAGAGTGTTTCAGGTAGAGAAGCCAGCATGTGCAAAGGCCTCAGGTGAAAGAGCATTAAGCCGGGTAGAGGGCTGAAGGAAGTTAGGTTGGGATGGATTAGAGGATTGTAGATGGGGATGAGTCAGAGAGGGTGGCAGGAGCCAGCCCATGAACATCTGGGAAGCTAAATAAAAGGAATAGGCTTTACTTTGTAACTAAAAAGTGTTCTGATCAAGAAGTGATCACAATCAGCAATGCTAAGTGCTAGGTGTGGCGTGTCTAGATGAAGGAGAGGCAGGTGGCCTGGACTCAGGCAGTGGCAATGGAGAAGGAGAAAGGAAAAGAGATCAGAAGATTTTTAGATGGAACATTAATGGGACTTGGCAATGGGTTGGATGGGCCATGCCTGAGGAGGAGGGAGCTGTTGAG
Source organism: Piliocolobus tephrosceles (assembly GCF_002776525.5). NCBI lineage: Eukaryota > Metazoa > Chordata > Mammalia > Primates > Cercopithecidae > Piliocolobus > Piliocolobus tephrosceles. Next base: position 183,798,849 of record NC_045435.1, on the reverse strand, counting down.
GATGATAACCCAGGAGTTTTGTGGGGGTACTGAGTACCATTCAGGGAGAAGGGAACACAGGGGCAAGAAGCAGATGTTGGCAGACAGGTGGTGTGTTTAGTGTGCGAGCCAGGTTGGGAGGTCTAGTTAGTAGACTACTAGTAGTAGTGGTAGTAGTTAGTATTCTAGTAATAGTAGTAGTAGTTATAGTAGTAGTAGTTGTTGTTAGTAGTTTAGTAGTAGAGAGATAAGGTGGAGATAAAGATTTGGGGGTTATCAGCATAGAGATAATTGTTTTTCAAATTATTCTTCAGGTACAACCTATACCAGACCCACCTGTGCTACTCAATAAACATGGAGATTACCTGGGGAGGATGGGATAATGGCTAAAGAGTTGTTAAATGTTTTACCTGTGAAATGAGCATAGGAAATATAAATTTGAACATTCTCTAAAAGTAATGGCCACTTAAGTAATGGTGTCTGAATATTCCTGATGTAGAGTGATGGCAAAACACTGCTGGAGAAGCAGGAAGTATTCCTTTTATTTCTTCTTTTCTCTCCTTCTTTTTTTCTTGTTATCCATTCCACACCCTTTGCCTCCAGCATACACTAATTCTGTTTGTTTTGTTTCTTGGGAGGAATGGTACAAATGAGGCCCAGCCCCGTTCTTTTTTCTTTCATGTTTTCTTCTTCTTTTTTTAGTCTAATTCGGGACAAAAAAAGCTTTCATCGAAAGAGCAGATGTCATATGCTTTGGTCTTTTGTGGTGGTTTTATTTTATTTTATTAAAAAAAAAAATCCTCCTGCAGATGAGGCTCATTTAAACATAATGAGGAGGCAACAAAGGCGTCGCACAGAGGAGCTTCAGATTCGGTTTGACTCAGGGGAGGGAGACCAAACAAGGAGATGTCCTGTCCATTTGGCTTCCCTCTATACGGCCCAGAGCAGCTGCATTTCAGATGCAAATGGGAAATGCAGTAGGTGGGGAGGGGGAGGGTGTGGAAATGCCCAGGAAGCTGGTGTGCAGGTGTTAAGGATTCCAGGCATCGCTGCAACAACAGGCTCTGAAAACACAGAGCTCTCAGACAGAACGGGCTTGAGAGTGCTTGCTTGGAGGGCTCAAGTGGACCCGCAGCTGCACTGGACATTCCTTTTTGTGGTCATCAATGGGCCCTGTATTGAAAATACGAGAGCGAGCAACTGGCACGTTCAGAGAAAGGAAACGCTTTGGAAATTGAGCAAACGCTAGGCTAAAGGGGCCACCCCTTGGCTGCCCTGATTACTTACATCAAGTAATTTAAGTGCATGTGTAAAACAGATACTCGATATAGGATCCTGTGACTCCTGGGGTTGGTAGGAATCCATGGAATCAAGTCCTTCTCTCTCATTCTATGGCGAGAAAACGTGCTCCAAGGGGCGGAGCGATTTGCCCCAGATCACACAGTGGGTTAATGAGACAGAGAACACAAAATGGGCAACAGTGACATTTATTGAGCCCTCTCTGTCCTAGACACTGTTCAATATTATAAGTTTTCAAAATGATTTACCCAGCAGACTTATGAACTAAGTTTTTTATTTCCAGTTTTTAGTATGGGGAAATTGAGGCTTTAGTAAATTTAAAACTTGTTCCCCAAAATGCTGTTAGATAGAAGGAATAAGTTCCAGTATTCAAGAGTACAGTAGGATAATCATAGTTAGCAATATTTTTTGTATATTTCAAAATAGCTAGGAAAGAAGAGTTATAATGTTCCTAACACACAAAAAAGATAAATAATGTAGGTGATGAATATTCCAGTTACTCTAACTTGATCATTACACATTGTATGCATGTATCAAAATATCACAGGTATGCTCAAAATATGTACAAGTATTACCTATCGGTTTTTGAAACCTCATAAAAAATAAAATAATAATAAAAACATAAGTAACATAAAAATAATAAAAAATAATACAATTTGTCTCAAGTCAAAAAGCTAATAAATGATAGTCAGGATGTGAATCTAGGTATGTATGTTTTATTTCAAAACTCGTGCTTTTTTCTTCATTACACTTCATTCCTGACTCATAGGCAATGTTTTCCTCTCAAACACAAAAGCACAAACACGAAAATATTGTTTCATATATGTCCATAGTTTCATATTGTACATATGAAAATATTATTTCTCTTTCCATATATGTAAAACGTACTAAAATGCATATATATTAAAACCACGAAACATGAGACATTTTCCTTCAGACACAAATATACTACAGCACTGTCTAATACAGCTATGAAATTGTTATTTATGGCTGGTGATAATCCTTTTCATGTAATACGTATTCAATAACGATTTGATTTTGAATTGTTCCTTTTTATTGGAAAAGGAGCTCTTCATTAGAGACAGAAACTACTGAACACCAACATTATTATTTCTGTGACTTCCACACATTTGCATTGTGCCTGTGTTTATGAGGTGCATTTGCATGCATTAATTCAATACTTACTGAATTAATTAGGTGATTAGTTGGCAGTACCTATGTAAGAAAAGAGTAAGCGGGGCCACTAGTCCCATCTTATAGATGAGAAAACTGAGGCTCATGGAAGCTCATCAATTTTCCCACACAAGCTTGGATGGTCAACTCAGGTTGTCTCATGCCAGCATATTGGCAGAAGCTGTTCAGTGAGGACCACGCTGATGACAGAGATCAGAGGGAGAGAGCCGTGAGAACACAGGTGCACTTATTTTCCTGCTGAAGGATGCTGTGGTCCAATGTGCAGAACTCCAGATTTGCAGACAGACAACCTGACACCCTGTGGGTGTGTGAGTGTGTGGGTGATGCTGGGAGGTGTGGGGATCACAGAGATTGTGACCTTGGTGAGGTCTGTGTGGGTGGTTTTCTTTGCACAAATGTGTCACCGTGTGTGTTTGCCTGAGGACTATGCCAATGCTCATATGAATGCGTGCAAATGAGCACCCATATGGGTGAATGATACCCCCGATTGTGCTGGTGATATGGCCAGAGTCCTGGGTGTTTTGGATCCTGATGTAGTGCACTGGCTTTGAGTAGTTTTGTGATGTCAACCTGAGCTTCTGAGATCAGCCTTTCTTCAGTGTCAATGGACCTAGTGTTCCACTTTCTCCTTGGGAAAAAATAACCCAGCAATATCTCCTACTACTTAGAGGGCCAGGAGTGTGACATGTAGATTTGAAGAATGATACAGTATAAAATCAGAGGCTGCTAGGGTTTTAAGGCAGCTAGATCAGATACATATTTTACAGATGAAAACACTGGAGACCAGAGGAAAAAATGGCTTGATTTATTACTTTGTGCCTGTTTTTGATATGTCATGTATTCAACAAACATTTGTTGAGTAGGTATTCTGTGGAAGGACCTGCCTTCAAGGATCCCTCAGTCTAGTGTAAAGAAGCATGCATAAACAGGAAGTCACAACGCCTGTCGGTGGGGCAAGTGGGCATCTGAGAGGGCCACACAGCAGAGACAGCATCTGAGCCCAAACTGGAAATATATGCAGTCTTGCTCAAGGTGAAGAAGTGTGTACTTGTGAGAAGGAGTGGCATGTTCAGAGACCCAGAGGTGGGAACGTGAGATGTGATAAAAGGACTTTTGAGAGCTGGCTGAAATGGAAGGTGTGTCTCTGGATGTATGAGTTTATGGGGTGGGGTCAGCAGGCAAAGCCAGAAGGTGAGGAGGTGCTGGATCACAAAAGGCTTTATACACCAGATGAAGGAGTCTCGACTGTTCTGTAGAAACTGGGAAAACCTTGAAGGATGTTAAGCAGAGGGATAACAGGATTATAAATTAGTTTTGAACATATCATTCTGTGCACAGTCTAGAAAATGGACTGGGGTGATCCTGCAAGCAGAGGGACTGGTCTTACCTGGCTGTATGTGCAATATTTGGGGATTTTAAAGTGGTGGTGTGGGTGGAAAAGATAGTCTGGAGTCGAGGAGAGAGGCCCATGCTGGGAATCAGGTGGCTGTCAGGATTAGAATCCATGCACACTGATCTCAGTCATACGGGATACTTCTTAAAAAATGGTCCATCAAAGTTGGCATTCAAATGTGTCCTAGTGCCTGGTCTGAAAGGCTCCAGAGGACAGAGAATGCTCAGCATTTGTTCTGGAAGACCTCCCTGGGTAGGCAGGGAGTTCCCCACGAGGTGAGGTGGAGGGAGTCATGGAGAAGCACTCAGGCCCCTGTTCACTTGCACCGTGTCAGAGCCAGGAACCCACTAGGGCCAACCCCTTTTTATTTTGGAGCCATCCTTCATCAGATATCGTGTTCGCTCACTTCCTCTTCAGCCCCCACCCCGTTCCTACCACCACTACCTCCTTGCCTTAGTCACTGGAGCTGAGTCATTCTTCGAGCCTATTCCTGTCTCCCTCCCATGTGTCGGGGTGAAAGGGTTTGAGTAGGAGCCACTGGGCATGGGCATTCCCATCTCCTGGCCAGTCTCTGCGAGTTCGGGAAAGAAGAGAGAAAAGGAGCTGATGTAGCCTGGGTACCTCCTGTGTGCCACGCCAATGCCAGACTCATCAACATCTATGTCTTGTCACAATTGTCTTAGGCAGTGGTGCTATCTTCAGATGAGGAACATGAGGCTCAGTGAGGTTCAGTCATTATCCCAAGGCCACACAGTAGGTAGACCTGAAGGATTTCAAAGTTTACACTATTTCCAATACATTACTTTGCCTCTTTACATCACCTCTGGGAAAGGATGGCATTTGATTCAACTCATAGTTTAGTGCCTACTATGTGCAACACACTGTACCAGAGTGGTTAATAGAGGGCTCCTGCCATCAAGGAGCTCAACATCTCATGATGGAAGTCTTTGATCCTTTGATTTATTCACTCAGTATTATTTGAGTACCACCTACAGGCAGAGCCCTCTTGGGGGATATGGAGATAAATAACCCAGGATCTCAGCCCTGGCACGCAACAGCACTGAGCACAGGATGCTGTGGTACAAAAGGGGAAAGGATATTTAATAGTCTATGAAGAATTCAAGGAAGACATTGCAGAGCTACTTTTAGACTGACATTGAAGAGTGAGTGTTTTGATAGATAAAGAATCTGGGGCAGGAAAACCGGCGCTGAAGAAACTGTAAGCACACTGAAGGGAAGTACAGGAAAAGTCAGGTATAAATAGAGAGTGGGAGTGGCTGGCAGATGACGGGTAGTTGTTGAGTAGCTGAAAGAAGCTTTGAAAGCCCTACTCACAAGAGAGGAATTCCTGTAGTCTTGTACAGTTGCTCGTTCTTCTGTTGACCCATTGGCTCTTCACTGCATGCTTCCTCTACACTGGGTGCTGGGCGAAGTGTTGGGGTACAATGGAGACTGAAAAGCCAGGCATGATGGTTCTCGCCTGTAATCTCAGCACTTTGGCAGGCCAAGGCAGGCGGATCACCTGAGGTTGGGAGTTCGAGACCAGCCTGACCAACATGGAGAAACCCTGTCTCTGCTAAAAATGCAAAAAAAAAAAAAAAAAAAAAAAAAAAAAAGCCGGGTGTTGTGGCACATGCCTGTAATCCCAGCAACTCAGGAGGCTGAGGCAGGAGAATCACTTGAACCCAGGAGATGAAGATTGTGGTGAGCCAAGATCATACCATTACACTCTGTCCTACACAAGAAAAGCGAAACTCTGTCTCCAAAAAAAAAAAAAAATTATGGATAATCCCCAACATCAAAGTGGTCAAAAATTCATCAGATGGCCGCAGTTCAATGGATTTTTGCAAACTGGGATAGTGTTGAGAAGGAAAGACAGATGGTGTGAGAGACCACAGAGCAGAAGGAATTGTTTTAGGGGAGTGTTGATGGTAAGGAAGGGGTTACTTGAAGAAACTGCATTTAAGCTGAATCTGAACAATGAATAGGAGTAATTACATCAAGTGTGAGTGTGTGTGTGCGTGTACGTGTTTGTGTGTTGAGAGAGTGGCTGGGATAGGGGATAGGGACAGGGAATACTGCCCCAGAAGGGTGCTGTTAACAAAGAGAAGACAGTTGATATAACAAACATTCCAGTAAAATAACAGCGTAGGGTGTCCTGGAAACTGGTGGCACCTTGCCGGGTTCCCTGAATTCAATTATCGAGGCCATGCCTTTGTGTTCATCCCAGGAAACAGCTGCTAAGCCCTGGTCTCAGAACTTTCACTGACTTCCACTCCTGGATTTTGCTGTGTGACTAGGATGTTTGTTCCTCAGAGTCTTCATCTGTAGAGTGGAATAGAATACACTTATGTGCCTTTCAGAATACTGAGTCTAATGAAAAGTGACAAGATACAAGTTGTCTACAGACTTTCATTCAACAATTTGGAGTTGATGTTTAGAGTGAGAGAGGAGCTTTGAAGCTTTAATTACACACACACACACAGACACACACACACACACACACAGCCCAGGACTTAATATTGTCAGCCTCCAGTAGACAGATGTGGGTATTAATTTCCATACTCACATATCTCTAAATAAAGAGTTGGGCTTTGAAGAGCTGCAGGGCACTGACACCATCAGTCTGCTCCTTGGGATGCTCCTGAAAAGAGAAAATTGCCTTCATTTTTTCTCTCTCTCTCTTTTTTTTTTTTTTTTTGGAAACAGAGTCTTGCTCTGCTGCCCCCAGGCTAGAGTGCAGTGGCATGATCTCAGCTTACTGCAACCTCTGCCTCCCTAGTACCAGCGATTCTCCTGCCTCAGCCTCCTGAGTAGCTGGGATTACAGGTGCCTGCCACCGTGCCTGGCTAATTTTTGTATTTTTAGTACAGACGGGGTTTCACCATCTTGGCCAGGCTGGTCTCGAACTCCTGACCTTGTGATGGACCCGCCTTGGCCTCCCAAAGTGTTGGGATTTCAGGCGTGAGGCATCGTGCCCAGCCCATTTTTTTTCTTGATTTGTAGCACCCTTTTTCTTCCTGGGGCTACAAATGGGTTTCAGTTTGGAGCCAAAGTGCATCAGACACAAGCATTAGTGTGTGAACTGAGACTACGGTCCAGATTTTTCCACAGCACTGAACTGCCACTTTCTGGGAGCCAAAGCCCTGGCAGTTTTCGTATTTGTGGTACAAGAGCCTAAGAATGCTCAGACTCTGTAACCTTCAGAGACAAACGAGAAAACGTTTCCATGTTATTTGATAAGTTACTATCCCTGAGAGCTTGACAGCCTGACAGAATGTCACTGTGCTGTAGGAACAAGTGTCCTGAAGTTGGAGCATAGCATTTTGATTTCTAGCTTTGGTTCTGCCATAGGCTGTGTGATCTTGGACATGGTCACATCCACAATCTGAGGCCCTGCTTCCCCATATCTAAAGCAAGGTGGGTGGTACATGATTTTTAAGTCTTTGTAGCCTTGACATGCTATGCTCCTAGGCCATGAAACTCTCCCAGAAGGACACTGGGTGGCATTTAACCTGGCCTTGGCCTACCATTTGCCTGTGTTTATCGTCTGGAAGAGCCTTCACTCTTTCTTGCTGGTGTTCTGTCACCTAAAACCCAACTAGAAACAAGTTTTCTCCACAACACTTTCAGTACCAGCGTTTCATAGATGATTTCTACATAGTTTCAAGATTTTCTGTTGAGAAAGGCCCAGTGGCTCTAAACTGATGTCAAATTATATTTGATGCATAATACAGGCAGTATAGTGTTCAATCAGTACAGGCTAAGAGAAAGGTGATGAATAGCATGATCAAAAGTAGCTGGGGTGGAGATGGACAGATGGATTGATTTGGTTCAAACAGCCAATCATTAGAGCTTTGTCTTTCTACTATCAAAGAGTATTTCTACTGTCCAATACTCTCCTTCCAAGTTTCTAGCTAAGAACAAATTTGCCTGACAGATAAGAGTTTGCTTGTGAAACTTAATGTTTTTCTTTTCAAGATGTTCACCAAGATGTGTGCAAATGTATGTATGCATATAGCTTATATTCAATACTTTTTTTTTTTAGATGGAGTCTCACTCTGTCGCCCAGGCTGGAGTACAGTGGCACGATCTTGGCTCACTGCAACCTCCATCTCCTGGTTCAAGCAATTCTCCTGCCATAGCCTCCTGAGTCGCTGGGATTACAGGTGTGTGCCACCGCACCCGGCTAATGATTTGATTTTTTTAACATCACCTAATTTTGATTACGTCTATGATTCCTGTGATCGGTCCAGACCAGGGAAGGAAAGTGACAAAAACCTTAATGCTTAAGAAAGCCCTTCATAGAGGGCTTTTCTGATCTCTCCTCTACTGAAGACTTTTAGAAAATAAGAAAGTAGGCATCATCCTCCCAACTTAAATCAAGACAACCCCAATTCATGTCACTTCCTTGGATGCTCATGATAACTCTGTGAGGTAGATAGGCCTGGATGAGGAAACAGAGACTCCAAAAGTCACCCAGTTAGCAGGTTGCAGCACTAGACTCCAACTGCTACCTTAAAAGAAATAATATGTAGTTGTGTAGGTCTCATGAGAGCATGCGCAGTATTAATACAATTTTGTAGATGAGGAAACAAATCTCCAAAGCATTTCCTGGTTTGTGCTTTGGCCTGGCTGTGCCGGGGACTTGGACAGATTCCAATCACACTGTGGTGCTTCTTTCTGCTCCATTATGAATGTTACCACTCTGGTGAGACAGTTTTACTCACGGCCGACACATCTGTCATTCTCTGTCCCTTTGAAAACCCATTTCATGGTCCAGTAGAGCAGAGTTTCATCCAACAGCACTATTGACGTGGTGGTTTCAAAGTGCAGTGCCCACCCCCTGGCTGGGCTTGCGGCAGTAATGTTTAACAGTCTGGTAGTTAAATTAGAAGCAATGATAACACAATAATCAGGTTTGGTTCTAACACACCAATGAGTCCCAACCCTCTAGCTGTAACTGAAATGGGTAGAAGGGGAGGAATGGATTTAGGATTCTTCTGTAGGATTCCTGATCTGTTCTTCTGCGGCCAGACAGCAAGAAAACCCATGGGACCACGGACCACAACACAACCCCATGATTGGAAAAACTCACGTTTTACAGACCACCTCTCAAGACTCAACGCTGACAGGCTGGAAATAAACTGGAATAATTAATTCTAAAATAGTCACGAAGACGAATCTTCCTTCCAATTCAATGCAAAGGTCTGGATTGGCTTAATATCTGGAGTGTGTGCTATTTGACTATTTCTACTAAACATTAATTAAATAATCCACTTAGCTCTGGCCCCCAGAGCTCCAGGGTCCCCAGAAGTGGAATGGCCTAACTGGTATCTCTCCCTTTCCAAGTTAGCCCTAGGATGAGTGCCCCACTGAGATGAGGTAGTGGGCTTTCAGCATTCAGTACCCTCCAATGCTCCAACCAGAGCAACTTGGTTTGCGGTTCACCTCAGGACAATGCAAACTGAGCTATGCATTTACTGTAATTCTAATCAGATGATTCTATAATTGGAAGAACACCAGTGGCATTCTGTCTTTGGAGTCTTTTCCATTAAGCAACTGAACAAGGGCCAGGGGACCTTTACTTGTCCCAAATGCAGATTATGATAGAGACTCTAAGATCTGGATACTATGTTCCATTCTACAATAGGATCAAGTCCTTAATTTTTTCTTGGTAAGATCATAAAATGTGTATAGCAGTCATTTCACCCATACTTTCTTTTTCTTTTTTTTGAGGCGGAGTCTTGCTCTGTCGCCCGGACTGGAGTGCAGTGGCCGGATCTCAGCTCACTGCAAGCTCCGCCTCCCGGGTTTACGCCATTCTCCTGCCTCAGCCTCCCAAGTAGCTGGGACTACAGGCGCCCGCCACCTCGCCAGCTAGTTTTTGTATTTTTAGTAGAGACGGGGTTTCACCGTGTTAGCCAGAATGGTCTCGATCTCCTGATCTCGTGATCCGCCCGTCTCGGCCTCCCAAAGTGCCGGGATTACAGGCTTGAGCCACCGCGCATACTTTCAATAAATTCCGACCAACTGCTCTCCTAACAATGAAGAACAAATGAAATGAACAGAGTGCTTGTGTGTATTTGCGGTGGGGAGTGTGTGTATGTATGCTTGAAGATAGTGACTGAATATTTTAGGTAAATATTTTCAAGTCTAGATTATAATCATATATGGTAATTGTTGACTAAAGTAATAAGAATGATAACCTGAATTTCTTCATCTCTCTAGATACCTCAATTAGAAACAGAAAGAAATATTATGGACACATGCATTGGGGAACTAATTTGCAGTGGGAACTTTGCAAAGTGTTGTGCTGCTTTCAGAAATATAGGAATGAATCAGACCTTGACCTTGACTTTGAAGAGCTCATAATTTAAAGAGGGAGATAAATCATGATCATAAAATTCATAATCTGAGATAGAAAGTACAGGGCCTGTGGCACTGGGATTTAGAGGAAGGAAAGTTTACTCACTCCTAGGAAGTTCTGGCTTGGCTTTTTGGAAGAGGCAGACTTTAAAGAATGGGAAAGATTTGGTCCAGGGACAAACAAGGGGAAGGAATAATTGCAGGAGCAAAGGCGAGATGTGAAGTGAGAATGTATAACTGGACGGTGTTGTCTTCACAGGCAGTTGGGGTAAATAAAGGACTCTACCAGTGACCGGAGGGATCTTGTTAAAATATAGATTCTGATGCAGTTGGTCTGGGGTGGAGCCTGAAAATTTGCATTTCTAATAAACTCTCAGGTGATGATAATGCTGCTGATTCTCAGCCCCCTCTAAGCAATAGGGAATCATTACAGGTCTTAAACAGTACACAGTTCCTGTTATGACCTTCAACCTTGGAAATCCCTTTAAGGAGACATTTTGAGGGTGTGGACACCCACATGATGATGGATCCAGCAGCATCTGCTTCTCCTTTTCCAGTTGTACTGATCAACATAAAAACCCAGTTAGGGGTGAAAATGGACAAGGGATGAAAAGGTTAACTAAAGACCTGGATTCTAGACACCAGATAATACACAAACCACAATGTAAATGCTGTTTTGGTTTCAGAAATGGTTTCTCCTCCTAAATTGTTCATTGAAGGGCAAAAGAGAGCTGATGAGTACCTTTATATCTGAGAGTGATTTAGGCCCTCTAGCCTGATTGTTAATATAATTTTATAATAAGATGATAATACTTCAGTAGTACCATGGGGAAAGAATAGGAATTAGAATCAAAAGATCTGACCTTACATTCTTTAACCTCTCTGGGCCTCAGATAAACTTCCTCATCTATAACACAGGAGAAAAATCTCTTCCCCAGCTACCTCTCAGTTCTTCATAAAAAGCAAATAAGCTAATGGGTATGAAAGTGCCTTGCAGGTGTGATGGCTACCTTTTATCATTACGGATGGAGACATTAGTGTTTTCTCTGTTCCTGGGACTTGCTGGCAGAATGAGTTAGTGCAAACTCTGAGGAGAACCTGTGTCAACCTCAGGGGCAAGGCCCCAGGTAATATGGCATGAGAGATCCTCCTGTAGAGTTTGTGTCTCCTGTCAAAGCAGGATGCACCTGCTGCCAGTAGATCAGACATACCCTTGCGTCTGGTTGCACAGCTTCCTGTGATCTCTGGGGAAATGTTATCAGCGGCAATATTGCCACGCAGGGCATCCCCTGGGAGTGACTTTGGGGACGAGACTTGTGTCTCATGTTCTCCACTACCCACTGAAGGCTATTCTGGCCAAGCCCCCAGAGCAGGTAACAGTGGCAGGTAAGAGTATTTGTTAGGTAAGAGGAAAGTCAAGAGCATGAAGGCTCCAAGGTCTAAGAAAAAAATAAGCAAGCCACCCAGAAGCCTTTTTTTAAATTTATTATTTATTATTATTATTATTTTTTTTAGCAGGAAAATAGGTGGCATTCAGAGAGTGAATAGGAGGACAAGAAGATAACTCCTTAGAGCCAAACCTAAAAAGTCAATACCTGGACCAGAAAGCTCACTTTTCAGGAGAACTCCACTGCATTTTACATTCGCTAGAACTGAGTGTCGCTGAAGATAACAGGCATTAGAAATCACCATGGAGGTCAGGTTCAATCCCCTAATTGCCCATGAGGAACCAGGCATTTGGCAAAAAGGGGCTTGCCCTGAGTTAATAGAAGATCCCAGGATAAATCCCAGATCTCTTGATTCTCTTTCTCTTGCTGTTTGAGAAGGGCCATCCTTTTTGCCCCTCCTGGCCTAAGTTTCTTCTTTCAAAAACGGTGGGAAAGGTCACTGTTTCCCTTGTGTGCTTTTCCAGCTCCAATATTCCATGGGTCCCAGAGACCCAGGCTTCAATCTAGGCCTAGAGCATCTCCCCATTCAGGCCGTGTTCATAGGAATCATAGCCTCTCCCTTTATTCTCCCTGGGGAATCTGCAGTAACGCTTAATCCCTGCTCCCAGACTCACTTTCGCAAGGGGAAATCAATCGATTCTTTAAGTAGTTGGACCACAGAATGATGCCTGGGTCTATTTTGTCAACCAGGTGGCTCTGGAGAAGGAAGTTGTGTGAGTCATTGTCGGCCAGAAATGTAAATCTGGACTGAGGCTTCCCTTGCAGTGAAATTTAGGTCTTTAGTAACAGTGACCTTCTGTACAGCACGTTACAGTTACAAAACACTTTACATACTTCATTTGTTTATCACAACTATTCAGAGACTTAGTGTTATTGTTATGCCCATTTTACAGAGGAGGAAAACAGACATGGGCACTATGACAATTTGCCCAAGGTGACAGGAAGTGTGAGTGGCAGAGCTGGCACTGACTTAGTGAAGTCTTTGGACCTTATAATCCATGCCCTGCATACCACATCTCTTTGTATCAGGGATCCTATTGGCTACTCAGCCTCAGTGGATAGAAACAAAAGCAAAGAAGGTCAACTTGCTTGGAGTCATTTACATGGACATGCATTTCTGAAGAAGGGATAATTGCAGCATCATTGTGGATATCACAATCATGGAGACAGGCCTGGGAATAGGCAAATCTATGGGACTGACAACCTCTGTCCACTGCTGTCCACCACCCACTGACTCTTTCATCTTCCATTTCTCAGACTGAAACTTACCCTTCCTGATTTAAAAACCAGGGTTTTTTTTTCCTATTGTGTAAAATATGAAGCATAATCCAAACATGTAAAAAAGGATGACAAGTACTGTAACAAACACCCACCGTAATGAAGTTTCACTCTGTTAGCTAAATATTTCCAGTTCTTTCCATTTCTGGAAACATGGTAGAATTGCACTCCTGGCCCCTTGAGCAAGGTAAAGCCAGGTGCTAGTCTGGGCCACTTAGCTGTGAAAGGAGACAGCATGTATCACTTCCAGTCTGGAGTGTGTAATTGCTCTCTCTTTCCTTCTGGTGCAGCTGCCAGCAAGGAGGTGGTGACTGCTCTGTCAGCCTTGGTCCCTAAGTGGCAACAACAAGCAGCGCCTTCTGCCAACCTGCAATGTGCAAAATAAAAAAAGAAGTCTTTGCTCTTTTAAGTCTTTGGGATTCTGGGTTTTTGTTATTGCAGCAAAACCTAACTTATACTGACCATTACATTTATATTCCCACCACCGTGACTTTTGAGAATGTTAACATATCCTTATACCTGGTTCAGCTTTTTAAAGAAGCGAAATCCAAAAATAACTGTGTCCTTTGTAGCTTGCCTCCTTCCAGCACTTTTCCTTCCTTTCCAGAATAACTGCCATCTCAAAGATGTATGCATCTGTCCTGTCCATGTTTGGTAGATTTACTCCATAAGTATGTGTACAATACAATATGTAGTATTACTTCATGTTACTAAAATTTGCATGAATAATATTGATTTATTCTAAAAATTGCTTTTTTATTCAACATTATTTTAGATGTATCAATATTGGTACATTAATTTCAGTTCATTCACTTTAACTTCTATATAATATCCCTTCATATGAATGTATCACAATTTATTAAGCCTTTTCCTACTAAAGAACTTTTAAATTACTTTTTTAGTTTAAAAACAATTCTCTTAAATCCATATTTTTATGTATGTATGCAAGAATTTCTCTTGGTTATATACCAAGAGTGGAATTGCTAAGATATAAGGTATACTAAATCTCAAATTTGATAGATATTGCCAAATTTCTATCCAAAATGGCTTTACTAATTTACAGTCCTATCATCAGAGTCCACATGTTTTGTCATTGCTTTATCATGTCAAACATTTCATGTTGTCCAACTTTTAAAATTTTAGCCAATCTGATGGGTTTGAAACAACATCTCCTAATTTTTTTATTTTGCATTTCTTTGAATATTAGTGAAGTTAAGCATTTTTCCATTTCTTTTAGGATTATTTCCTTTTCAGAGTTTTCCATGTTGATCTAGTCTGATCATTTTTTTCTATTTTTTTTTTTTTTTCTCCTTATGGATGTGTAGAATTTTCTTCCTCCTGTATTCTGGGTACTAATCCAGTTATATAAATTGTAAGTGTATTTTCTGCATCTGTGACTTGCTTTTAATTTTGTTCATTGCCCAGTTATCCTTCTCTCGCAAGTCATTGGCTACCTGCTTGTGCACGCACTTGATTTTTCAGATCATAGCAACTACATGGTGAAAATGGCTTGGAGGCGTGTTTTGAAAAACCTAGGTGAATGAATGCTCCTTGACTCTGAATATCTGTAGTAGGATATGGAATGTGTTTTTACAAGAGAATCACTGAAGGACCTGTTTTGCTTACTCAAGGATCTCATTTGCTAACACAATTGTGTGGTGAAAGCAAAAGAACCAGGTGTAAGTGGAAAAAACCTTAGTCATTAAGGGTTGTTTGGGCTGCTCAATGGTGAATATCAGGGTGACTGGTTTCTCCCTGCCATGATGAATCCTGGCATGATTTGCCTGGCTGTTTTGACATTTTGTAGACCTAGCATATGTGGGAGGGCACTTGAAAGACGTCTCATACTCAAGTGGTGTCTCCTCTTCCCATACACACCTTACGGAGTCTTCACAGGGTGTGATGATGGGAAGCCTAGACATGCTCATCAGAAAGTAGGAAAAAATGGTATCTTGCAAGTGCTTGTAGCTTTCCAATAAGAAGAGTCACTTTAAAGCTTTGTTTATCTTTCTGTGCCTCAGCTAACCCCAGAGGAAAATCTTAGCTCAGGACAGGAAGCTCAGAGCACCCAAAAGGATGACTGCAGCAGTGCAAGACTATTTATGTCTGCCTCTTACATATCCCTCCGTGCTCTCCCCCAGGAGGCCTGGGCTGTGCTGCAGCTCCGAGGAGGCCTGCATATATCATCACTCCCTAGGAAACCAAGGGGTATGGCAGAAACCGAGCTCTGGGATCAATTATGTTGGTAAAACTACAAAGGCAGGGGGTAAGCCAGAAGTGTTGTAGCTTAGGAACAACTTGCTGAAAAAAGACTTGATGTTCCCAAGTAGAACCCTGTGGCCCCAGGGGAGGTGACCTCGGCTGTCTGGTCAACCAGTCAGAGTGCTAGGACTCAGAAGCCAGGACACACCTTCCGTTCCAGTTGACTCACTTGAGTGGCAAATTCTTTTCTCCCTCACAGTCCTCTCATCTTCAAAGGGAATTCATTAAGATCCACAATGCCATCGGCACTTGGCCAGGTGTTATACTGGCCCATTAGGTGGACACAGGCCATAGCCCCAGGGAGCATGCCAAATGAGGTGGAGGGTGGCAGCTGTGACCTAGTGACATCCCATGAGGTGGTTTTGCAGCACCTTCTATAAACCCTTCAGCTGTTTCAAACTATTTGTGTGGGGCTTTCCACACAAGCTGTGTTCTCTCCCGTCCCCTTGCTTTAGTTCACTCTTTTCCTTTTGCTTGAAATGCTCTTCCACTCTGTCAATGCACTTAAATGCCCACTCCTGGGTGGAGACTTTCCTGGCAACCTCAGGCAGAATTAGCCACTCCCAGTTCTGTGTATTCCCATAGCACTCTGTATCATTAATATAGCACATGCCAATCTGTGCTGGAATCGTCTGCTTATATGTCTGTCTCCCTAATGGGCTCTGAATTCCTTGAAGATGCATTCTGCGACTTACCCATCTTTGTTTCTCCAGCAAGAATTTGGTTGGTGCTCCGTAAATGTGCGTTGAGTTAAATGCAGAAAGGGACACAGCTCATGATTTTATCTGATTTTACCTTGTGGTGTAACTGGAAGCAGGTCACGTCTCTCTGAGTTTTAGTTTCCTTTTCTGTAAAATGGGTGGGGGGAGGATAAATTAGAAAATGGCCTCTAAGAGGTTTTCTGGTTCTGCTGTGTATGATTTTAAAGTTCTAGTCTCCTACTGAAAACCCGAGAGTTCATCACAACTCCTTAAAGACCAACATGTTTTCGTTTGCATGTATTAAGGAGCCTGATGTTCCCTTCCCACCTCTAGTCTGCCACCTATAAAAAAAGTTGTGTATTACTTAGCAGTTTGCAAATTTTCCGACTGAAGTTTCAAGAGGTTTGTGGGATTGATTGATTAGAGGAAGTGTGTAAATTTTATCTTCTCCAGGGAATAAAATTGTTGGACTAATTGATTCTTTTAAAGGAGTTTCTGATTGTATTTTCTGGTGACTTTTGTCAGCCTGGGTACATGTGGAAAGGGGTCTTGTGTAGCTGCTTATGGCATCCCTGTGTCTCTCTTCTCACCACAATGCAGGCCTCACTGCACGTGCCACACCTAGTAGTCTGTGTCCCACGAGGCCCTTGCTTTTCCTAGGCTACCTCTCTGCCCCTTGAGTTACATGTTTGGAAATTCCTGCATGGATAGGACAGAGTATCCCTCACCTTCTGAGAACCTATTTACAGGGTGCTAATAACACCTAACTGTGATCTTAGAACCAGTCTACATGGTGAGTCAGACAGGGCTTATTTTCGACCCATTTTTCAGATGGAAGTTAAGACACAGGGAAGTGAAATGACTTGCGTGAGGTCTCATAGGTAAGACGGTCTTCTGGACCTGGCTTAATAAAACCCAATGTTCTTAATTTCAGCAACTCCTTTAAAAATTGCTTTGATTGCTGCTTTATTGATTGGCTGCTCTCAGGCCTCTTGGCTGATGAAACCAGAGGCAGGTGAATTCTACCAGAAGGAAAGAAGGGTTCTAACCCACTATTGATTTTGTGGGACAAAGTGGCTGCAGTCATTAGTGAAGGGGGAAGTCAGATTAGTTAAAACTGTCCATTTGGTGGTTTCTATCATTAGCATCTCACTATGCCAGTAAATGAGCTGTTGAAGCCTGAAGTAGGGGCTCCTCCCGAAAGCTCGAGAGGATTCCAAAGCTGCTGGGCTCCATGGGGGAACATCCAGGAGCACATGGTCTCCATGTTTCCTTTTTTAACTCTACAAAGGCAGCTAAGAGGGAGTGCAACTTGTTATTGCATGTCTCTGAGTCTCGGTTTTTCTATCGGTGAAATGGGGATAATAAATCCTCCCGGGCATACCTCCGAGGATGGCTGTGAGGGTCACATACTATGATGGAAGTGGCAGTGCTCTAGAATCTGAAAGTGCTGGGTGAAAATCAGGGAATATTATTTACCCTTTTTATTATACTTTTTTTTTTTTTTTGAGACTGAGATTCACTCTGTTGCCCAGGCTGGAGTGCAATGGCATGATCTCAGCTCACTGCACCATCTGCCTCCCGGGTTCGAGGAAATCTCTTGCCTCAACCTCCCAAGTAGCTGGGATTAACAGGCACCCACCACCACACCTAGCTAATTTTTGTAATTTTGGTAGAGAGGGAGTTTCACCATGTTGGCCAGGCTGGTCTTGAACTCCTGACCTCAGGTGATCTGCCCACCTCGGCCTCCCAAACTGCTGGTATTACAGGTGTGAGCTACCACACCCAGCCTTGTTATTCTACTTTAATTAACTGTAAATAATCTTAATAAAGGAAAGTAAGCTCAGCTTGATACATGTTTCCTAAAAGTGGCCCAAAGTAACATTAGGTGGGAATATGTGGATCTATGAGGTGTGAATGATGGCAGTTCTTGCCCTAACCTACCCCTCAGAACACTGGAGACGACTCAGGTAGATAATGGATTCAAGGGCATTGTTAAATGATAAAAATTATTATGATGACGACTTTTTTTTCTCTAATGTTAAGAATATCTCTTAATAACCTGAAAGAAATTTACTCAAACCCTCTCTGATGCTATTTTCATCATGACCGTACCTCATCTTGGGAGTAAAGCGTTCCACTTGGCTGAGAAGTAGGAGAAGGACTGGGTCAGAACTCATCTGCTCAAGTTTTGTTCCTCATACCATTCGGGTGCTCTTTTTGAGTCAATGGCTCTAGCTTTTTGTAATAATCTATAAGCTTCTGGCTCCTTTGGCTCTCACTAGTCCCTGAGGATCAATTCCCTTTCCAAAGGGTTGGTTTTTTTTGTTGTTGTTGATGTTTTTTTAAAATTTTCTTTTATCTGGGGAAAAAATAGCCACTCTCATAGACTGTAAAAAAAAAAAAAAGCTTCTTTTTGAGAGCCTTAAAAATATTTGAAATAAATAGGGCTCAACCTTAACTTAATAATGTCAAGTGAAAACATACATACTTTTTATTACCAGAGAGAAATAGAGGCAGCTTTCAATATACAGGACATGCAATGGGATGTCACATCGCAAATAAAAAGATACAACTAGAACAATAGCAAGAAAGTCAATGTGTTATGTTGTAAGGCTTGGTGTATTTACTGCAATTAAGCATGAAATATAACTGAGCTTCCCAGCAGGCAGGGCAAAAAAGTAAACATGATGACTTACATAATATTCTTTTTCTGATTGAAGTATGTGTCCTGATTATTTGAGAGACATTTTTTCCTAACATTAATTTTGAAAATGAATTTATCACTGAGTACATTATCTGAGTACATTCATTAGAAGAGTAATAAATATGTCTTTAGCAAGAGTTTTATATCTAATGAAAAAAGTCCTTGTATTTCCATCTCATTCCTTGTTTTGAACTGCAAACTCATATTAACTACTAAATTTTTTCACTTTGATATTTCAGAGTCATCCGAAACTGAACATATTCCAAACTGCATTCATTAACTTCTTTCTGAAATTGGTTCCTCTCCCTGCGTTTATTATCTTGGTTAAAGCATCACACACACAAGCTGTCCTTGTCAGAAAATCTCAGGTTGTTTAGGAGACTCCAACCCAACCGCCAGCCCACACCTAGTGAATCCTGGAGACACTATCGCCTTGATTTATTCCAAATCCTTCCTCTCCTCTTTACCTCCAACACCTCTGCTTCAGTTCTGGTCCCTGTCATCTCTCACCTAGGCTATTTCAATGATTTCTTAACTTGCTTTCTTATTATTTCAACTTGTTCTCTACACTCTACTTCTCTACAAACTCATCTATAAAAAATGCAAATCTTATCTTTCTGAAAAGGCTGCCCATTGCTTTCAAGGTGAAATCTAAACTCATGGCCTGGCAGATGAAGACTTTCACCTGCTTGGTTTTCAGTCTGATGTGCTGCCACACCCCTGACGAATTCTCTGTTTCAGTAACATGGGCTACTTTCTCCCCCAGTTCACATTGCTGCCCCTGTGGCCGTGTTTTGCACGGGCTAGTACTTCTGTCTAGAACTCCTGCCACCTTTGCAAATCTGGCCCCCTTCTATTCTGGGAAACTTTCCTGATCCCCTTCCAACAGCCACCATAGTGTGGTTTTCCCTCCTTTGTATGCCCCAATACCTGTGTAAGTCTCAGTTGTAGTTACCACATGGTGCTGCAACTGTTTGCTTAGTTTCTGAATCCTCCAAGACTAACTTTTCAAAGACAGGAATGGAACCTCATTCATCCTAGATTTCCAGCTCTATATACATGCTTGACATAGTTGGAGGCTGCTAAGTATTTGTGGACTAAATGGGCAGATGAAAGATAGAGTAATGTTGTACGTGGAGCGATGAGGTTGTCTTTAGGATAAGTTAACTGGTGATACAGAATCAATAGGTGTTGTGCTGATCAACAGACCTTTTCCTTTAGGATATATAAAGGACTGGGTGGATAGACAGTGCTTTAGACAAACTCTCTGAAATCATCCCTCTGTGCTGGCCTTGGGTGGGTGCTGGATGGCAGACGGTGAGTGACTATGCTGTTCACAGAAGCCTCAGTGGCTGGCATTCTGTGTGCCCAACCTAGGCACAACTGTATATTTTAACCATCCTTTGTGTGTTTGGGCAGCTAGGGGCAGTGATACTGCATGAAGGAAAGAAAGAAGCCTGACAAGGAAGTGGATTATAAAGGTGTCTCCCTGCACAGCCAGGACTTCCCTCAAAAAGTATTGCTTTCTATCAAGTACCTGGCAGAGAATCAATGGAGAATCCTTTCCTTGTTCTGCTCCATCAAGTTTCATACCATATACATTTTTTTTTTGACCAAGTCCTGCTTGTAACTGAATTAACTAGGGTGCTTGTTTAAAATGCAGACTCCCCAGGCACCTCCCACCAACAGACCCTGGCCTCAAATATGGCCTCAAAGTTGGTTGGGGAAAAGTTTTGAGCATAGTCCATTGCCCAGCACTTCAGGGATAATGGTAAAGCCCTAGAATGACGGTGCCTTGGCTGGATCATGTTTTTAACCTCCACAAGTTACTTGTTGAGAAAGTTTGTGGGCAAAAGCAGTTTTGGATGCGCCTAGGCCCAATGCAATAGAGCTACTCCACAGGCCTTAGGGGACATTCACTCTGTGTCACGCAGGCCCTGACTGAGCCTGACTGAACTGAACAGAGACATGGTATGGGCTTGTGCTATAGATAGAGGACTCAAGTTCCTGTGCAGGGCTTGCGTAGCACAGCATGGATTAGTCTGGTAATCAACTTTTAAGCAAGTCATATTAATAATTCAAAGCCAAACAGGATTTTGCTGTCCTCGAAACTCTTGCACTTGCATTTTTTTCATTTGATCTCACAAGAGCCCTGGAAGCAGGAAAAACCAGGGCTCTTCCCATTTTGTAGATGAAGAAACTGAGATAGAGAAATGGCAGGTGACTTGTGCAGGATCACACAGATAGGACTGCAACTGCCCGATCTAAGATTCTGACTCCATTTTCATGCTGTGCCGGATTACACTATGCTTGCTGATCCCTCAAGTCATCAGATTTGAAAAGAACATTACTAAGGATGTTAGAACTGTATTTTAGGGCTCAGTGATGTCCATAAAAATAAGAATTTCCATTTCTGAATTATTAGAGCAGATGCTTGTGGCTGAATGTTAAAACTTGGGTCCCATATGTCAAGAAGGCTTGCGAAGTTCATTTCAGCATCCTAAGCCTCTAGAAAAGTTTCCAGTGGTATGTTGACTTGTATAAATGGGAGAGATAGTGGTGGGCATCTTTTCCTCACTCCATGGTTATTGATGTCACATTGATAGCTTGAATGTGCCATGGTGCAAGTATTTATACCACAGAAATCAGCAAAACCTATAATTCAGGGCTTTTTCACCACTGTAGAACCAGTTACACATTTTCCAGCACCCTGCTGCTTATAGCTAATAGTGACTGGCACAAATTGGAGTTTGAAAATTCTCCTCTGTCACCTGCATGGCACAGGCGTTGATTTTGCCTCTAACCACAAGTCACACCCCAGTGCCCATCTTTAAATGGGAGACTCCTTCTATCTGAGCTTGCAAAATCAGATTCATGGTTTCTACTAATAGTCCCTTGCATTTGGGTAGTTTGTAACGTGTTTTCACATCCCTCATCACTTCTGAACTGTGTAGAATCGATGGGGCAGATGTTATCTACCCTTGGTAGGACAGCAGGGCCTGGAGATCTGACAGGTGATGTGACCACTCTCAGTGTCATAGGTCTGTAAGTGGCAGCCAGGGACTTGAACTGGGTCTTCACCTCCTTATTCTGTGCTCCTTTCCCTTGTACTAGCTACCTCCTTCACCTAGGACACTTGCAGTATCTGGAGATGAAGCCACTGTCGAGGGCGCAGAGAAGAGTTGCCTCGCAGCAGCGTAACACTGGAGTATAACTTAGCCATTGACAGAAAAGAACAGACATGTTAGCTTGAGAGTATCTACACTTAGCTGCTTGTCCCACTTTACCGATCCAATGCAAGGAAAGAAGTCTATGTTCACTTCTCCTCTGTCTTCCATCCTCTCTTTGCTTCTGTTTTTTTGTTTTTTGTTTTAACTTTTATGGGGACTTTGTGTCTTTAGGTCCTGCTGAAGGTTCTGCCCACAACAGAAATCTGAAGTCTCCTGAATGATGTAGCAGTAATGCCCTGTTCCACCTGTTGCGTAACTCCCCGCCTCATACTGCCTGGTGATGGAATTATTGATTGTGAAGCATTTCACAACACATTTTCAAAACATGCTGAAGGTCAAGAATGGATGACTCATAGGCAGTAACAGTTCTTTCTGCCTCAGTCCCTCTACATGATATTGGTGAGGCTGGTAATGAAAAATCATTGAAGAAACTGAGGCAAAAGTTAACTCTGTCCAATCCTGGCCAGCAGGATTATTAATTGACTTGAAAAAAATAATTCCTGATACTCTATTTATTTAGTGATTGATCTTCTAAATCACTTTGTTTTGTTGTTGTTGTTTGTTTGATTTTTTTTTTTTTTTTTTTGAGATAGTCTTGCTTTGTCCCCCAGGCTGGATGGAGTACAGTGGCATGATCTCAGCTCACCACAACCTCTGCCTCCCAGTTCAAGTGTTTTTCCTGCCTCAGCCTCCCATGTAGCTGGGATTATAGGTGTGTGCCCCCACACCCAGAAATGTCTGTATTTTTAGTAGAGATAGAGTTTCACCATGTTGGCCAGGCTGGTCTTGAACTGGCCTCAAGCAATCCACCTGCCTCAGCCTCCCAGAGTGCTGGGATTACAGGCATGAGCCACCGTGCCTGGCTTCACTTTGTTTTTTAATGCCAACTCTCATAAACAGTATAAAGTGGGAGTTAAGGGATTTCAGTGCTGATTTTGCCACTGACTTGTCCAAAAGCACCGGAGAGTACCACTGAAGTACTCAGCTGAGGAAAAAAGCTCAGATGATATCTAGGGAACTTTACTGCTCTAGTAGTCTGTGATTGTACATTAGTACTTTAGACAGCAGAGAGATAAACCCTGATTCCGGTTTACAGATAATTACTCATCTCTCTGCCTGAGGCCAAGGAAAGCTCTCCGTGGAGCAGTGTGGAAGAATGCCTTAGAGCACAGTAGCAGAGAGATTTCCAGACCCCGAGGCAAGGGGATCTCGGTTAACTCTCAACATTGCCACCTGTGATTTGAATCTTCTGAAAGTGTGCTGGGCCTGTTAGCACCTCAGTTTTCTCACTTGTAAAATGGAGACAATAACAGTGTGTGAGCTTTTTTTGGTACAAATTTTAATGCATGAAAAGACCTACAACATATTTCCACATGGGCTAGTTGAAAGTTTTGGAGGAAAAAATATCAAGCTGATAATTTTTAAATTCTGTTTTTTTTGTTTGTTTGTTTGTTTGTTTTGAGGCAGAGTCTCACTCTGTTACCCACGCTGGAGGACAGTCACACGATCTCGGCTCACTGCAACCTCCGCCTGCCAGGTTCAAGTGAATCTCATGCCTCAGCCTTCCTAATAGCTGGGACTACAGGCACGTTCTACCACGCCTCGCTAATTTTTGTATTTTTAGTAGAGATGGGGTTTCACCATGTTGTCCAGGCTGGTCTCGAACTCCCAACTTTAGGTGATTCCCCCCCCACCCCCTCCCTTTCGGCCTCCCAAAGTGCTGGGATTACAGGTGTGAGCCACCACACCCAGCTGTAAAATTCTTAATATGTAAGTATTTTCTTCATAAACGAATCTAATTTGCATAGCTAAAGTTTCTGAATGCTTTATCTAGAATAATCATGGGACTAGAAGTTTCTTAGTAGTTCTTCTCTAGGTTTTTGTACTTTAAATACCCTGCATCTTTTCATTCTAATGTAACATAATCACAGTAATAAAAAGTGTGATAAAGTTCTAGTAGTTCATGGTGCCTGTACCTCATTCACTCGCCAACAAAGCCTCCCTCAGCATCCCCTCCCCACATCCCTCCCTGTACATGCACCCTCGCCAAGCTGCTGCCAGCCGTGCTGCTCCCCTGCCTCCTGACTGGAGGGCAAGCCAGTAAAAAAGGAAGCAAATTCGGTTATGTAAAGCACATTCTGGGTGAGGAAAGGCAAGCATGTGTTTCTGCTTGACTGAAATTGCTTTTTTTTTTCCCCACCAGTTTGTCCTCTTATCGGGACACGTCAGAAATTAGAGAGACCCTGGCAATCACAGCTTCCACCTCCTCATTTTACAAATGAGCAACTAGGCTCAGAGTACAGAAGTGGTTTTCCCAGGGTCACACAGCCAGCTTGTGACAGAGTCAGGATTCAAGCACCATCTCCTGACTTCTCCATTGCACCAGACGTCGATAGAACACAGAGAACCTAAAAGAAGAAAGAAAAAAAAGATAGAGCGTTTGGAAATATATTGGGCTTCTGGTTTTCAAGGACAATTTTATGATAAGTAGCAATGATGCCTCAAAAGCTCTGGTAGCTAGCTTGAATGAACTTATGTAATAAACATTTATCACAGAACATGTGTCATCAAACACCTGCCAGTTCTGAGCGTTGGCACCAAAGCTGCTTTCATTGTCAAAGAAAAGAGGGGGAAAGGAACTTGGCTGAACAAAGCTGGCAGACGTTTATACTAGAAAATTTAGAGGTAATTTCTAGAGGAACAGAAACACATTTTCAAAGTCTTATAAAATTTATTTAAATGTGATTGGGTGAATTTAGCAGTTAAAGAAGTGAAGAACACTGAGGTCCAATTGGTGCCTCAGGCTTCTTCCAGGCCCCTATCTTTTCTGTCTACCTTGGGCACAGATTTCTAGATGCCTGGAGATGGACAGGCCCGGAAGTTGCCCAGAGCGATGTCTGAGGTTACTGATCTCTATCTAGCCTTCCATAGAAACACATCCCAAAACATTCTTGGTTCTTATTGGAATCTCATCTTATTTGCAGAACATGCCCAGAGTCAAAGAGACATGGACCATGTGTCACTCAGACTGAGTCCATCCACACAAAGCGAATTCTCTAGCCTGTATTGGAAGTCAATCTACATCAACATGACAGGGCATGTAGCCAAATACATGGCCTCATCCCTTTGGCTACCCACATAGTTTTGAACCACACGATCTGTTCTTTATCTACTCATTTAATGGTTATTACTGGGAGAGCACTGGACTATAAATTCTGTTGCACTTGCAGGTGTAATGAGCTCTTTGAACCTCAGCTTCCTCACTCATCAGATACTATTCATGATCTGCCTTGCAGACAACACCTAGTTGTTGGGAACATGACATGAATGGCAGGTGGAGGTGCTTTGGAAACGCTAAAGCCTGCCGTGAGTATGAAGGAGTGTTGCTACTCTTCTGTGCCCAACAAGGTGCTAAGCACCAAGGGAGTTCAAAAGAAATGTAAGACATGGTCCCTATCCTCCAGGAACTTACAACTCATTGTTGGGAGATCAAGACACATCCCCTAAAAACAGATAGATAACACCTCAAATCTGTGAAGTACTTACTATTTAAATGGTGCCCAGAGCTTCTGAACCCCCTAGGAGTACAGAGGAAGGGGAGATCATTAATAGTGTGGAGAAGTTGGAGGAGGTGACATGATGCCAGGTGATAAAGTAGACGTAGAAGATGGAGGTCTTTGGCCGGGCGCGGTGGCTCAAGCCTGTAATCCCAGCACTCTGGGAGGCCGAGACGGATCACGAGGTCAGGAGATCGAGACCATCCCGGCTAACACGGTGAAACCCCGTCTCTACTAAAAAATACAAGAAACTAGCCGGGAGAGGTGGCGGGTGCCTATAGTCCCAGCTACTCGGGAGGCTGAGGCAGGAGAATGGCGGGAACCCGGGAGGCGGAGCTTGCAGTGAGCTGAGATCCGGTCACTGCACTCCAGCCCGGGTGACAGAGCAAGACTCCGTCTCAAAAAAAAAAAAAAGGAAGATGGAGGTCTTTTTTTTGAGACAGGGTCTCACCCTGTTGCCCAGGCTGGAGTGCAGTGGCATGATCGTCCCACTGCAACCTCCACCTCCTAGGTTCAAGCAATTCTCGTGCCTCGACTTCCTGACATAGCTGGGATTACAGGCATGCGCCATCACACCCAGCTAATTTTTGTATTTTTAGTAGAGACAGGGTTTCACCATGTTGGCCAGGCTGGTCTCGAACTCCTGACCTCAAGCAATCCACCAGTCTCGGCCTCTCAAAGTTCCAGGATTACAGGTGTGAGCCACTGTGCCCTGGCCTGAAGAAGGTCTTTATGGGTGCAGCATGAGTGCATCAATTGCTGGAGAGTTTGGTCACCGCCGCTTAAAGAAGAGCTTCCCAGTGTTGGATATGTGTGTAACTTCATAAGTTTTTTTAATTTTGCACTTTTGTGAATTTCCTCAATTGGCTTTCTTATTGACCCCCAGGGTCACACAGAACACTTCAAACTCCTCTTACATATTCTTGATTTCATCATTTAGCTGAAGATACAGGCCCTGTCTTTCTGAGTTTTCCTTACCACCCTCCTTTTAAATTACCTTTTTCATTGGATAAGAGCCATGAAACTTAATCAATTCTAGTTTTATCTGTCACTTGACCCAAAGACAAGAGAGTTGAATCCTGGACCTTAAAGGAAAAGAAAAAAGAAAAAAAAAGTTTGTGGGAACCTTATTTACCTCAACTGGGGAAATTTTTTACTCTTGCACAAAAGTCAGGTCCCATGAAACTTGTGAAATAGGTGTTTTTATCTCTTTTCTTTTCCAACTGATCAGATAGATATCTTTCCAGGAATTTGGTGTCAGAAATCAAATCCAATGAGTGGGAAGTTTGTCAAGGTTCAGGATAGTCTTGCCAAATAGCACAGCAGAGGAGGTAAAAGTTAGGTCAGTTCAAGGGGGACAGCAAAAATGAAGTTTATAATACATACACTGTATATTTGTCATGGGAAAGGGTTTCAGTCAATAGCAATTGATATTAATAAAACATAAAACAAAAGAAATAATAATAATCAGGAAAACTTTGAAACAACTTCTTTTTTGTAGGTAACATTAAAGAAAAGGAATCTGTTTTATTTTATAAAATAAATGCTCTAATATTTGCAAAAAAAATTTACCTAAAAATGCTGCTACTGAACAAACAGAACTACCACAAAATTAGAGAACAAAAGCATAAAAATTGTTAAAAAATAAAAAAATATATTTTTGAAATGTCTTAGATGATACATAAAAAATGCAGAAGATTTGTATAAATACACCATTGCCCTGGAATGACCTTTTATCATTGTCTAAGCAAGTTATAGTGCCACGGTGTGTTTCAGACCACGCTATAGAAAATCTTTAGCACTCACCTTAAAAGTTTAAAGTAGAAAGAACAACCTTTAACAGGATCATAGAAAATGTTCCATCAGATCAAAACAAACAAGCAAACAAACTGAAGCAGGTCATTTTTCTCTTTTTGGCACTGTGCAGGACCATATGCTTCCAGAGATGGGAATTTAAAAATAGCCTGTCACACAGCTCACATTGTAACGCTGGGACATGATGGGGGTGGGAAAGATTGCCTCACACTTAATAATAGTGACACTTTACATTTACACCAACCTCTTTGCAGAGTAACCAAGAGTATTTCTCAGTTCTTTCTTTCCTTTAAAAAAAAAATATGATCTTCTGGATACCCTGTAAGTGGAAGAGGAGGCAGTACAATTCTTCCCACCTTACAGAGAAGACGATTGAGGCCTCCAAAGGTAAAGTGACTCACTCAGGATTAGAGAGTCACCCAGGGATTAGTGCTGTGCTGTTCAAAATACACCGGGCTGCCAACTGCAGCAATATCCCGGGCCTGTGAGAACCATGGGTTCATAGGATGTTGCACAAAAAAGAGAGAAATTTGCTTCCCATTGCCTCTGTTTTGAAATGCACTGCCTTTCATCTTAAGCATTTCATAAGTTTCTAATTTTAAGGCAAATTGCTTATAAGCCATGGTGACCTATATTAGCTGACATTTGAAATCAATCTCACACCAGTAAATGCCTTAGATTTGCATTTGGTACCCCCTTTCAGAGTCATAATAACAATGTAATTTCTCACATCTCCATAATTCCCTCCACTTGAAAATGGTTGTACATTTACCATCGCATCAGATCTGTATAAGCAGCTGTAATTTAAGCCCAGGCCAGAGTTATGATGAGAGGGAACAGAGGCTCAGGATATGAAAAAAACTTTCTCATTTGGTAAAAGCCACAGAAACTGATGAAACCCAGGTCTTCTCTCTGTGTGTGTAGGGTATTTTCCTGCCAGCCACACAGCCTCTTAGGTCTAAATAATGTGTTGAGAGTCCGTTGCAAGTGTGTGTACACTCAGGAGTGCCTCTTCTACCCAGTTTGGTGCCCAACACTCAGTTCCTAATTGGCTGCAAAACCCTGAAGGGGGATTCTAGATGTGGCAGGCACCAGGTGAAGTCAGTTGTGAGCTTCTTTTGTGGAGGGAAGGAAAATTCTCGGCTTACTGATGGGTCCAGGCAGACACTTTGGATATGTGTGGAGCCCAGTGAGGCTGTGTTACGGGGTAGACTTAACCCTTATTCCAAACTTAACTCACTCTACTCTGTGCCATAAACGCTGTCCTTCCAATACCCGCCATTCCCCTGCTGCCTTCCCCTTTATTGTACCTGGCAAAACTGCAATCCTGGTGAAATGTGTATCTTCTAATTCCTCCATTGCTTGCACCCAAACAGTAGACTGTTGTTCAGAACATTGTAAACCATGCTGATCAGTTCACTTTAAATTCTTGATCACAAACCTGAAATAGACCGTGCCAGAGGATCCTATGATGCTTCTAGAAAATTCACTTTTCATTCTCTGGGTCAACTCTTTCAAACCTTTAGCTCCCTACTTGAATATCCACCATGCTCTACATATCCCATGCCCTGGGATTATGACCTCCCTTTTTGCTATCAGAGGAGAGTTATTGCATTTTTCCTTAACCCACCTGCATCTGTGCACATAAACTGCCTCCCTCTTATTATAGTGGAGGAAGTGGCATAGCTTCTAAGGCCAACCCTTCCATTTGTCCTCCGGATCCCATCTCCTTTCCTACGCTTCTCCCTTGCAACATCAGTTTCTGATGTTCCATTACATCTATCCCATCAGCATACAAATATGCCTTTATAACAACTACTAAAAATAAAATTTTAAAAAAACAACCCAGCTCTCCCTTGGCCCTACATGTCCCTTTCACGACCACCCCCTTTCTTTCACATCTTCACAAAAAAAACCTTTAAGTAAGATCTACATTTCCTGTCTCCACTTCTTTAGCTCCCATTCTCTCCTCAACTCTGCTCTGATTTTCTTCAGACTCTATATCACTCCACTTAAACAGCCTTTATCAGAGTCACCAATGACCTACATGTTTCCAAAGTCAACGTGTATTCAACTAAGTGAAGTATTGAGCTGAATTGGACATGGTCAATCCTTCATACTTCTTTTCAATCCTTCATACTTCTTTAAACACTTTCTTCTCTAGGCTTTGTGACCCCACACTCACCTGGTTTGTCTTTACCTTTCTGTCTCCTTGTCTGGCTATTTCTCCTCGACATCAGGTTTTGGTGTGCTCTGGGGTTCTTATCTCTATTCTGTCTGTACTCTTCTCAGATGAACTCATTGAGATCCATGGCTTTAAAATACCATTTATATGCAGATAACTTCAAATCTCTATCTCTAACACTTCTCCTTGAGCTTCAGACTCCATAACTCTACTTGTATATGTAATAAGCACTTCACGCAAACTGTGACCCAAACCAAACTATTAATTTAGTCTTTCTCTACCCCGAATTCCTCCTCCCCAAGTATTCCCTGTCACAGTAAGTGCTACCTGGCCTCCTAGCTATTTGTTCAATGCAAATAATGGAGTCATTCTAATATTCTTTATTTCCCTGAAACCCTATATGTAATCTCTCAGCAAGTCCCATTGACTTTACAAACCTGAAACGGTCAAATTAGATGATTTCTCACCATCTGCACTGCTGACTATCTTATTCCAAGCTATTATCATGTTCTTCCTGCCCACAGTTTTTCCCTCTACAGTCAGCTCTTCGTGCAGTAGCCAGACTGATCTTTCTAAAGTCATAAATTATAAGTTTATCTATTTGCTAAACCCTCTCACCATAAGCTATAAAACCCTACATGATCTGTCCCAACTGCCTGTTCAGCATCATCTCCCTCCACTCTCAGCCTCATCCACGAAGTTCACTGGCCTTTTTCTCCCTCAAACTTGCTCAATACTTTCAGAGATGAAGAACATTCACTTACTTTTCCTTATGTTTGGATGTTCTTCTTCTGGATCTACAGTGGCTACATCATCTTGTCATTCAGGCCTCAGTTCTAATGTCACTTCTGTAGAGCAAATTCACTTGACTGATGTTGTTAAGGTATCTCTCTTTAGAACCAGGTAAGTATCCTAAACTCACCTGAGAAGCGTTTGTTGAATTTTAGTGAATTATACATTGAAATTGTTTCTTGTGGTTTCTGAGGACATTATTTGCTCTGTCACTTGGTGGCCTTTTCTATAAAGCCCCATAGGAGGAATTCTTTTAGGTCTAAGTGATAGAAAAGCTTTGCTTCCCTTGAGGAATTGATGATGACACAACTGATTTTGCTTTGTTTTATTTGGCTTTGCCAACACGAAGTTCAGAGCCAAAATTTTGGCTGCTTTATTGCAAATGTGTAAGAATATATGACTTGGTTGTCTGTCTAGACAGCACTGTCTAATAGATCTTCCTGCAATCATGGGCAATATTCTGTATCTGAAATGTCCAATAAGTAACCACTGGCCACATGTGGTGACTGAGCACTTACAATGCAGCTTGTGAACCTGAGGAGCTACATTTTAACTATATTTAATTTTAATTAATTTAAATATAAATAGACACATGTGACTTGTGGCTGCCACTTTGGAAAGCACAATTCTGTATATCCTATGGTTTATGTATAAGATATTATAGTTTATTTTTATGTACTCTTCATTATTCGTTACTGTATTTCCTATAACTTACCTCAAACCTTTGTGGCTGGAGGTAGGAAAAAAAAGAAAGGAACAAAGCACAATTAAATGAATAATTGACTTCGCAGGCGTGTCAGCATGTTTATAGGGTTGAAGGAAGTGGCCACTATACAGCGACAGTGAATCTTAAATCCTGTTTCTCCTTGTGAGATCTATGGAATGGGCACTAGCATCAAGTCAGAGATTCAAGTTCTAGTTTTTGTTTTGCTGTTGGACATGTGTGGCTCTGAGTCAACCAGAAGTTTAGTATGTTCATATGTAAAATGGGACTTCTGTACTGGTGACCTGAAACCTTTGGCATCTGAGATGCAGATGTACAACCACTGTATCCATTTCTGTGCCTTCCAAAGCCAAGGAGGCCAGCCCTTGGCTACCGAGCTGAAATAGGAGGCAAGCCTTTGATAAATCATCTCATTCAAGCCCATGCTTCAAGGCAGAGTCGCTGGTAAGCTAATTTAAAACAAATAGGAAGAGTCCTACCTTCCAAATGTTTTGTGGGGGAAAATAATTCATCCTACATACTCAGGAATCCGGATGTTTTTAACACAGAACGAAGTATCATACCCCTTAGTATATAAAGGCACAGGACAGAAATCAGAAGACTTAGGTTCTAGTCCCAGTTCAGCTACTAATTAGCTGTGTGACTTTGATCGAGTCAAAGTTTCTTCTTTGTTTAAATGAGAAGATTGGACCAAATGATCTTTAATTTCCTGACTAGCCTTAGCTATAATCATAGCTAATATTTATTAAGGAATGTGCTGAAATGCGTTACCTTATTTCGTCCTGTGGCCACTTAAAATATTATTATTCCTATTTTAAAGATAGAAAAAACTGAGCTTTAGTGTTTCTCAAAGACATAGAGCTGGTAAATGACAGAGTCTCTATCTGAACCCCATGGTCTGGATTCAGGACCCCCTTTCTTACCTGTTCTGCCTTCTCTAGAATTTTGTGATTTTTATAGGCCAGAACACTCTTGTTATTCTGGTTAGATGAAGAGTTGTCTTAATCCTTTAAATTGAACTTTCCCAAATCTGGGTCTCAAATGGGTCCAAATATTGTCTCTTCAGTCTTTGGAGTGGCCAGGAAGAGCTCAGCACAGCCACAACTAATGAGTTGATTGCTACCGGGCAAGAGTGGCCTTGTTCTTTTGCCCAGTTTGCTGTACAAATAATACCATGTTCTAGGTATGCTGCAAAAAAACATTGGGAAACATGTGAATTTAGATGTATATCATGACAAGGGTTTAGCTTGGACTTTTCACAAGTCGTATCATACGCATTTCACAAGATCCTATCACAAAGAGATGGTTTATCCCGCAAATCTGTCATCACTTCTTGAACATGGAGTACTTCAATCGTCCCTGGGTCTCCAACATGTTGATTTCAGAAGCTGACCCTAAGCTCATCTTCAATATGAAAATGATTTTGCTAATTGTTAGAAAAGCGCATTGTTAGAACAGCTAATTGTTAAAACAGTTGGTTAGAATCCATGGGAGCTTCAGTAATTTTGAGTCCAATCCCAAGAGGGAAGAGGATTTTCTCAAGGTCAGTGTCAGAGTTTGGACTAAATCCCCAGTCTCTTCCATGCCCAAGAAAGGGCCCTTTTTCCCTTATCTGACTAGTAGTCAGGTCTACTTCCTTGGGAGATGGAACAAATGAAACACAACTGAAATTTCATCTTGCCTCTGCAGATGTCAGGAGCAATGGAGCACCAGTGGTGGAAGAACCTACCTCCCCTGGCTCCATCAAAGGCCACAGGGCCATGAGAATCACCCAGCCTGCTCTGAGCGGCACACTTGGAGACCACAGCCGCGCACAGGAAAGCGAGAGGAAGTGGAAACGTGCGAGCAGAGGGCTCAAAGCAACGGGCTCACCACCGGAAAAAAAAAAATAAAAATAAACATGCTCAGAAATAGTGTAACTGATATGCAAAGAAGATCAAAACAAGGGTTTTAAAATATCTTGGCTGCTTTAGAGAAGGTGGGGGTGGTAATTAAATCGAGGTTGCAAATGCGTGTTAGGGGAGTGGGGCGGTTAGGTGGATGGTTCACTGAAGCCTGCCGGGCCATGGGAGCCTGGGAGCCCAAGGGTATTTCAGATGAAAATGTGGCACTTATACGTGGAATGTAAAAAATAGTTGAACTCATAGAAGCAGAGAATAAAATGGTTATTCTCAGAGGCTGCGAGGTGGTGGGACTGGGGAGATGTTGGTCAAAGGATACAACGTTTTAATAAATTCAAGAGATTCATTGCCCATCATGGTGACTATAGTTAACATCAATAGATTTTATATATATATATATTTATTTAATTATTTTGTTGGACTTTTTGTTTAAGTTCCGGGGCACATGTGCAGGATTGTTACATAAGTAAATGTGTGCCATGGTGGTTTGCTGCACCTATCAACCCATTACCTAGGTATTAAGCCCAGCATGTATTAACTCCTTGAAAACTGCTAAGAGAGTAGATTTTAAGTGTTCTTGTCACACACAAAAATAAGGTGCTACATATGTTAATTAGCTTGATTTAGCCATTCCATAATTTAGATATATATCAAAACATCATCTTGTATACCATAAATACATATAATTTTGGAGAATTAAATAACAAATAAAGAAAAAAAATGAGAGGAATAAATTACCATGGGTAGCTCAGAGGCAGATATGAACTTGAGAGCAAGAACCCCAGAGTCCCTCAACCCCAAACTCTGCCCTCCCCAACCCTTTTACTGTTCCCTGAGATTCTGCTCCATCTGGAGTCCTGTACATTTGTCCCAGGGCAGGGCTCAGACAGGCCAGCAGTGGAGGCACCAGGAAGTCCACCCAACTTGGCTGAACTTCAAGGCTCAAGTTCCAGTTTGGAACAAATGTTCCAGGGTTAATGGCTGGGGCTGAGCAAATTCAGGAAAGACAATCTCCCCGATCTTGCAAAGTGAAATTCTCTTTTCTTTCAGTGTGTTGTGAAGAACTACAGAAATGTGCTCTCATACAAAAAAACAAAACAAAAACAAAAAAAGACACAAAGATTTTATTTTGAAACTTGTTCCTGAAATGGGAAACCAAAAGGTTAGTGATGGCTGTGCTGGCCGTTTTTAGCCTCCCTCCACCAGTTTAACCATCCCTAATAATAGTCCAAGGATCACAGGACATTTCCAGCACCAGAAGGCCATCAGTCAACAGCAGAGGTGCAAAAGGGAGCATTTGCTCTTCCACAGATCCCAATGGTCTCATGTATTTTAACAGATGAAATGCTCTGAAGGTGGGGTTGGGGGCGGCTTGGCCTTTGGAAATTAGTCACCAGTCACATAGGTCTAGCATTTACACTTACAAAGCACTTTCACAGCTATTATCCAGTGAGATGGGCTGGGCAGAGAAGATCACTCACATTTTCCAGAAATCTAAGACTCCAATGTGAAATGGCTCAAGGTCATCGCTAGTGAACCCATAGCACTGGGTATGTTATTTACGGGGCCTTGAAGAACCACAGATGGGAATCAGGTACCTTTGCTCTAAACTTGAGCCATCCCTCTCGATATCTTCTTTTTCCTTCCCACTCTTCCTCCTCCTTCTATGATAGAGTACAATTAATATTTTGATGATAAAATAGAAATCTTGTACCTTTCATCCAATATTTTTTTCTTCTGTTTCTCTTATTTGTCTAATTATGAGAAGGCAAGGCCTACCCTAAACTATTTTTGAACCTGATATTTAATAAATAACCACCAACAGATGCATGTGAGCTGAGGTGGGAGACCCTTTTCTGAGCTGAGGTGGGAGATGACAGGTAAAGGCTAGTCTTAATTTCTGCCTGATGCACATTTGCTCTCTAGGCCCAGAGAGTATTATGGTTTACACAAGCTATGGAATTTAAGAAGAGAGAGCTCACTGTGTGCTGGGAGAATCCAGAGATATTCTAGCAATGGGAGCCATTATTGAAGAAGCACCTTGAAGATGGATCTGTGGGGTGGCGTGGGGAAGCAACATGATAAGGTCCAGACCAAGTGTGGTGGCTCACGCCTGTAATCCCAGCACTTCAAGAGGCTGAGGCAGGTGGATCATGAGGTCAGGAGTTCGAAAACAGCCCGGTCAATATAGTGAAAGCCCATCTCTACTAAAAATACAAAAATTAGCTGGGCGTGGTGGTGTGCACCTTAGTCCCAGCTACTTGGGAGGCTGAGGCAGAAGAATCGCTTGAACCCAGGAGGCGGAGGTTGCAGTGAGCCGAGATCACACCACTGCACTCCAACCTGAGCGACAGAGCAAGACTCCATCTCAAAAAAAAAAAAAAAAAAAAAAAAAAAAAAAGTAAGGTCCAGAGGTTTAAAAAGTGTGTAAGACATTGCTGGAAATTCACAAAACTTCACCAGGCTAACATGGCAGAAATAATGTTAGGGAGATACTTTGGAGTCATACTGTGGAGGGCCTCAAAAGACAAGCGGAGTGATTGGAATTTCATCCTATGGGCATTTAGGCGTTGCTGAGAGTTTGTGAATGGGAGAGCAGCTGAAGAAGAATGGTATTCTAGAAAGCTCTTTTTAGCTGGGTATGCAAGATGGAAAAGCACGGGAGTAGCTGGCAGAAGAAAGATGATAAGGAGCACTGAACTTACAGTCAAGAGGCTGACTATACTGTCTAACCTTGATTAGGTTAGTCCCAGATATAAGCATAAACATATACGATTACCTCCTCTCTAATATGCAAACCTGTGTGGCCTACCCTTCAGGGAGGTCCTGAACATCCCCTGAATTGAGGGACGTTAGAGTGCTTTGTAAACTCTGAAACTACAGAACAAACATGGGAGATAGTGATGCAGCCTGGCAGATTCATTGAAAACATGGGCAGGTTGGTACCTCGGGGATGGGTGGTTGCAGGGAAGGTTGAGTGAATGCCAACTCTCCATTTAGGAAGCATCTTCCCTCTGGAGGGGTATCCCCTTTCCTTCCTGGAACCTTCTGTGTCACCTGGCACAGACTGGGGGCTAGTGGAAGATGGAGGCATGTCAAGCTGGTAGTCAAGAGTCAAAGACAAGAAATCCCTGAGGTCTCTAGTAACTTCCTCAAGGGGAATAAAAAAAAATGACAAAGCTAGCTCTTTAACCCCAAGCTTGAAATCAAAATAAACAGTTGGGTTACTGTTTTGCAGAGTTGCTGAGTAATTGTAAAGGGCAAGGAAGAGTCAGTTTTCACAAGAAGATTGCTCAATGGAAAGGTTTTGCCAGTGGAGGTGTCTGGGAAGGTGCAAGCAGAAGCCAGCTTAGTTATTGTAGGGAGCTGCTCATTGGAAGACAAGCCTTGGCCTCATGGAGAAAAAGGGTTAACATGAAACAGTGGGAAGCAAACTGCTGAACTGGGACTAGGTTAGGAGGGTTAAGAGAGAAGCATCTGGGCTTTCAGCCACCCCTGGGCTTCTAGTAGAAGCATTTCACAATCTCCTTTCTTCACGGGTTATGTCCTTAAATTGAACAGCCAATGGGGGCATCTTGGGGTAGTGGAAAGTGTGTTGCAGGCCTGGCTTCAGCACTGCCTGGTGGTGTGACCCTTCCTCTCTGGGCCAGGGTTAGACTAGATGGGATGATCCCTGGAGCTCCTTTCAGATCTAGACCCCTAGGAGGTGTGGGGCAGGCACAGCCTGTTTTATCAGATTTAAATTCAGAAAGGACAGCTACTGTAAATGACCAGGCTTTAGTGCTGGCAGTGACAGCTACATAAGGAATTTCAAATGAGGTCATCTTAAAGCAAAAGCAACTGTGTGCCTGCTGAACAAGGCTTGTGGATCAGATGAATCAGAAAGCTGGGACTCTTCTGAGTTTATGCTTACCAAACTGTGGGGTTCTGTGTAACTAGATGATACTTTCCCTAATCAACATCATGTATGGGGCAGCAAGTTCCCTTTGAGATTTAGAGAACATAAGCCACAGATGATTTCCCTCCCACTTCCATTTTCCCTTCTCAAGTCTTAGAAAATAAGATCTCTTCCCTTCCCCTTTCCCCCATTTCCCAAGCAGGTTCTCAGTGATAAATGTACCACTTTCTCTCTTGTACTCACTTGCCCTTGTCCTTTCTGGTGAAAAGAACATTACCAGTTCAGGCTTTGGGAAGTAGGGTGTTGGGGCATGAGGACAAAGTTCACAAAGCTCAACCATCTGGTTCCTCTGGTGGCCCAGGCTGGGTTGTGTTGTGTTGTGTGTCCACACAGGCAGAGAGGTACCACAGTGAGGTACTCTTTTATTTCTGAAGAGAAACCCTATTCTTCCGGAACAGTTCATGATCACCATTGACTTTTTCAGGCCCTGCCTACAAGATCCAGAGAAACATCCGCATGAAAAAAAGCTTTACCAAGCGCCGGGATTCATTTTTAGATGAGGCAAAGGACCCAGAGGCAGATAAAGAAGGAGACAGGATAAGTGGAGTAGTCACTGTGATACCCTGTCATATGGGGATGGCTCTACAAGTAGAGGGTGACTTCAAAAGAAGGAGAAGTAGCACTCAGATTGGAGATCAGAGAAGGCTTCATGGAAGAGATGACATGAGATAGAACAATTATCAATGACAATTATCAATGTCATTGTTATTTTGATGATTATGATTAAAGCTACCTTCTGTTGCTCTCTCACTATGTTTGAGGTACTGTGCTATGCCCTTGTATATTATCTCAATTCCTCTTCATGGAAATCCTCCCTTATTAGACAGCATCATTTTGTAGATGAGGAAATTGAGGCTCAGACATGATAAATTACGTTTCCAAGTCCACCCAGAGAGTAAATGATTAGTGCCTGTGATTTCCATGGAGGTATGGATGTGAGATATTCTTAGTGGAGGATAAGAATGACTGATTACAGTGGGTACATCATAATTTTGATTGGGTAGAGAATCTGTGGGAGTTAAGGCCAGTGGGACTTGAAGACCAGTGAGAAGTTCAACTTTGTCTGCAGGCTACAAGCAGGCTGGCAGCTTTTGAGCAGGACAGTGACATAATGAGAAGATAGCTCTTGAGATGAACCTTCCAGCCAACTGGGTTGTAAAAGCAGTGCTTAATCTAAGCAAAGAAAACTGAGATGGGGAAGTAACTGTAAAGATTTGGGCTACAGAGGTAGAGTGATTCAGCAAGATAAGGATGAGAGGAAACACTTGGCCCAAAGTGTTGACCACGTGGTGGGCCAAAAGCTTCAGTTTCCTTAGCAATTTAGCCTTGAGTGCAAGTGGACTCCAGGGAGGACTGATGGTGAGGGGATGGACTCAGAACTGGAGTCCAATCTTCTGAGAGGTGATGAGGGCTTGAGCTACTGGTGCCAGGCAGGAAGGAGAGTTAGAGGATCCACCTTAGTCTGAGCAGTTGTCCATCCATGTCCTTGCTTCCAGCACCAAAGGCACAGCAAGTAGAAAAGAAAGTAAACAAAGACAGTCTGCATGCTGGTGAGGTTCCACAGGTTTCTGGGGAGTTTGTCTGTCACTCATGTCTGATGTCAGGCACTGGTAAGGTGGCTGCCAGTCTTTCCTCACCTTCAGGTGCAGGGCAATGCACCCTCTGAATTAGACCACTTTACCAGTCCGATTTGTACGTTTTCTCCATCATTCTTGTCTCCCCACTCCCAAAACCCCAAAGAAGTGGAATCAAATGAATCATAGAGGTGTTTTCTTTTTGTTTTTAAAATGGAATCAAGGTCTGAAGGAGAATACCTGGGCGGAACCAAAGATGGGATGCTCTGAGTCATTAGTCACCTTCAGGGCATCAAACAAGAGGTGAATCAGAGAGACAGAGAGAAGGGCAAGAAGTAATGAGCTCCTGGCGCACTTGTGAATTTCAGAGGCCCCACGTAGACCACTAGTGGGCAGATTCTCTACTTCCAAGCATCTGAGGTTCCTCCTGCAACGAATGTGGCTAAGGTCAAGGAAACAATAAAAGCTGCAATGGTTTTTGACTCAGCCAGGAGAGTTTAGCCACATGTAGTTGTACTCTTCCTTGGTGCTTCCAAAGAGCTGCTTTGACATCTCAGAGAGTAGTACAGAGTAGCATTTCTAGGCTTGCCATCACCAGGACAGTGAAAGAAAGGGGCCCTAAGGATGATTTAATCCAATATGTGAATCCCTAGAGTAGGCATGTAACTGAGACTCAGTCTCCTGCCTTCTTAGTTTATTGATTTTACAAACACATAGTGCTCGCTATGTGCCAGGCATGTTCTATGCACTTTATAAGTTACTAATTCATTTAATTCTCATAATAATCCTATAAGGCAAGTGCCTTTGCCCTATTTACAGTTGGGAAAATTGAGGCACATGGACATAAAGTAACTTGGCCTAGGCCTCACAGTACTTGGTAAAACCAAGATGTGAATCCAAGCAGTTTGATTACAGAATCCAAACCCTCAACCCTTGTACTCTGTTACTCTTTATTCTAATTTCTACTCTTAAGACTGGCATCCCTATAAAAAAGGGAGACTAGATCCATTCATTCTAAAGG
>NC_045435.1:183745275-183759452 GCF_002776525.5 Piliocolobus tephrosceles | reverse complement strand
GTTACTTGAGTGGAAGAAATATAACCTTTCTAGTAGTCCAAATGAGAAAGGTTCTGTGTGGTAATACAATCTCAAATTTCCTTGTTAGTTTAAACATTCAATGAGATAAGGCTGAATTCACATTGTAGATTCCCTGGTAGGGAGGTAGCAGGTATAGTGGAAAGAACACTGGCCTAGTATTGGGGCATCTGAGTTCGAACTTTGGATCTGCTTCTAAAGACTAGGCAAGTGGCATTGGATGAGTCATATCTCTTTTTGGGCTTAGTTTAGCTATAATGACAGTGACCCTTCATTGAGTAATTGCCAGTCCAGTCTTTGCCCTCAGACTTGACATGTATTGCCTTATCTAATGCTCATAGCAGTTCTGTAGGCACTATGATTACTGCCGTGACCCAGGGGAAGAAAATAGAGCTCAGACAGCATGAAAGACAAGTTCAGTAACTACCCAAGGTAACACAGTAAGCAAGGGAGCTGGGAATTTTTTTTCTAGGAAGTCTACCTACCTCCCATGCTCATAAATACAACACTGAACTGCCCTTGTCTTCATAGAGAGAAGGTGGTACTCTGGATATACTATGTACAATGGGTTTTCTCAGTCCTTCTCTTCTCTTCTATTTAGGATATTTGTGCTAAAGATGACCTTTCCAGGAAGTGCAAGTGGCTTTGCTCAGCACTGGGCTCTGGATTGAGCCAATGCTTTGCTCATGTGATTGTTGCAGTGAAATTTGGCAGCTTCCGTCAACCTCCTCTGGATGGTCAGTTCTGTGAGGGTAGGGCTGCCTTATCTTCCCTATGACCCTCTTGGGAAGATCAAACGAGGCAATGCAGGACAAAGCACTTGGAACATGCTGAAGGATTAGATGTTACTGTTGTTGTTTTTATCATACGTGGCATTCGGACAAAATTCTCATGGTATTCCTAGTTATAAGCACTACAGGTCCTCAGTGAATATTTGTTGAGTGAATGTATGGGTGAATGATGGAAGCCAGTGGAGCAGAGGAGCCACTGAAGTGATACAGAGAAGCAGAACAGAATGAATTCAGTGGAGTGTGACCAGGGCCCTGATCTAGACAGTTTGAAAGCTGGAGATCTTCACCAAGAGTCAAGATTTTGGCTTTTGATTTAAAAGCCACAATGTGGTATATGATCTCCTTGTAACAAATAAGGCACATTGTAGTTTCTTCATTGAGGAGTCCACATATGGAAGTAGGTGCCAAAGGCTGAACCATAGAGTCTGGCTGTTAAAGATGAGTTTTGAGAGCCCAATACCACCAACTCTCAAGGAAGCTCCAGGAAGCCCATGAGCCTTTCCAGGCTGGGGTTTCCTCCTCTATCCAACTGGGGTTTGGACCAAACCCCCAACCTGTTATGTCCCCATCTGAAATTTCCTTTGTACATGCAGATCTTACAAGTCCTGTCTTTCCTGCCACCTGCTGACAATCAAAACTCACCTGTCTCGTGCCCATATCCCAGAATCTCGTTCTCAGCCAAGTGGTATTTATCACCAGCTATTCTGATGCCCTCACCTGCTGTGTGCCCTTGGGTTCTCATGTCCTTTGCCCTGGTAAAATAGTCATATTTTATCATGTCCTTGAAGACAGCTAATGATGATAATT
Source organism: Piliocolobus tephrosceles (assembly GCF_002776525.5). Classification (NCBI taxonomy): domain Eukaryota; kingdom Metazoa; phylum Chordata; class Mammalia; order Primates; family Cercopithecidae; genus Piliocolobus; species Piliocolobus tephrosceles. The sequence continues at coordinate 183,757,836 of NC_045435.1, read as the reverse complement.
TTCGTGTCTGGTCTAGGTTTGTAGGGGAAGGATTGTTACTGTTAATGACAATGATAGCAACCACCTTTACAATTGACAAAACACTACTTCATCCTTTATGTCATTTGATCCTCACATGGATAGGTCTTGTCACTTTCATGGGCAGGTGGGAGGGGCAGCATGGGTCTGTGAAGGAGGGAGACTGGTGGCCCGGCTCTGCCTCCATCTGTGAACCTCTCTCTCACATTCTTCTTTTTATACGAGAGTAGTTGGTCCCATGATTCTAGGGCTTCTCTGGCTTTGAACTTTTTCAAATCTAGGTATTATTCTTATGAAGAGCAAATGAGACTTAGGTGGTCCTGACTGTTTGGGATCCATGCTATTCTTATGTGGCCTCCTTCTGTGGAATTCTTATGTGGCATTTCCAGTGTGTGAAGTGTCAGCCTGTCCTGAGATGGGCAGCCAAGGGATTGTTATTATATTCATTTCACAGACAAGGACTCAGAAATTCAGAGAGATTAAATGAATTGTCCAGAGTCACAACCTGGAATTGGGCAGAATGGTGGAACTGGGATCTAAACCCAGGCCACAGGATGGCCAACCCTGCTTGTGGGGTTATTGAGTCTCTTGGGAGCTGTCATCTGGTTTTTCTTCGACTCCCCTGGGGCCCAGGGCCAGATTGGCTCCCAGAGAGCTAACTGCAGGTGGGTTTTGAAATAATTCCACTTTGAGAGAACAAGGAATCCCCACCTCGTGAATCCCAGCCCCTCTGACTCTGTGCCATCTCCTCTCTCCTGAGTCCTAGGCTATCACAGTGAGTACAGCTGCACGCTGGGTGTTTCCTGTTTGACCCTACAAATCTATTTTTCATCCTTGTCTTGCAGCCACTCCAGGAGGCTGGCCTTTATGGATATCTTTAGGTTCCCTATTCCTTTGACTTCTGGTTGGAATCAGCCCAGCACTGATCAGGTGGTTGGAAGGTGGGAGAGGGGAGAGGTGAGGCTACTTTTTCCCCTAGCACCCTCACTGACAGCTGCAGGTTGGCGATGCCAAAGGCCACAGCCTTCTCCTGCAGCTTACCAGGACTTTCCAGACTCTGGTAACTGCCTCTTTCTTTGCTCTTTCAGGCCAAGAGCTGGTAACAGCTCCCAGTTTTTGCGAGCCTTAGGGCACACTGCTATCTCTTGGTTTTCCTTAACCCTGCCTGTATCTTTGCAAATTATCATGAATCTCTTTTTGCCCACCTTCTTTAAGCAAGTCCTCTGCTTCCTGCCAGGACCTATGACTGATACAAGCTGCCTTATTCTTCCTTGTTTTGAATTTCCCATTTCTTAAAGGCATTTATGCAGATATTGAATCTTGTAATATTTAGCAAAACAAAATAAAACCAAGCTAGGAGAGAAGCAAAATGGTAGGATTGTACGGGATATGGTAAGTGCACTGAGCTTGGATGGAGGGACTGAAGGCTCAAGTTTATCACTTACTAGCAGTGTTATCTTGCCAACTCACCTGGTCCTGCTATTAAATAGGAATAAGAACAATTTTTGCCTTATCTTCCCCATGACCCTCTCAGGAAGATCAAATGAGGCAACGTGGGAGAAAGCACTCGGTAAACGCTGAAGCATTTTCTGAGCGTTAGGTGTTACTGTTGTTGTTTTTATCATACATGGCATTCAGACAAAATCCTCAAAAGGCCATGCACTGCAATTTCCAAGACACTCAGATTTCCCTGTCACCTCCATGCCTCCTGGATCAAGAGACCTGGCATTTGTGGAATCCAAGATTAATGTCCAGGGAGAGTTGGCCAAGCATGGGCCCACATGGCACAGCTAAAAATACTTTTGACCTCAGTGGGAGCATCTCAGTCCCCAAAAGGGGGTGGACCTGAGGGATAGAGGGTGTGTGAGGGAAATGACCTCCATCAGCTGGGGTTAGGAGAGGGCAGGGAGAGGGTGGTTGTCACCCTTCTTTTTAAGTGCCAAGGGGAACACTAGCTTGATTTCTCTCTCTCTCTCTCTCTCTCTCACTCTCTCATTCTGTGTGTGTTGCAATGGCAGATGGGGATGGAGACAAGGATTGATCTGGACCTTTTGTACTTTTCTGTTAGAGTAAAGCCCATACCTTAAAGCTCTTTCTCATGGCCAAGCCTCTTAGGAATTTTCCCAGACTGCCATTGGAGATGATAGACACCTAGAGCCAGAAGGAGGCAATTCTAGGATCTTGATTTACAGTTGATTATAGAAGCTGACTTCAGTCTAGGCAGAATCTAATCCAGGAAACTTGGCTTAATATCCCCAGGGATGGGGAGTGGGGAGGCTCGTTGTCTGTATAACCTAAAGATCAGTGGTTTCCAAACTGTAATTCTTAGCACTCTAGACCCTTGCTTCTTAAAGTTTGGTCCGTGGATCAGTGGCATTGACATAAACTGGAAAGTTATTAGAAATGCAGAATTTCAGACCCCACCATGGTCCTCTAAATAGGAACCTACATTTTAACCATACCCACTATGGATTTGTGTACACATCAAAGTTTGAGAAACACTGTTTTAGAATCCCTTTGGGGTACCTGAGAGGGTCACCAGTGTGTGAACTCAAGTTGTGTATGTGGGGTCCCATAAGAGATGATGTTTGTAAAGGGAGTGCCATTTGCATTTATTTTTTAAAGATTAAAAAGTTGAAACTAATGTGGTCCTTTCCTTCCTTTGTTAAAAAATAAAATTCTGTGGATGTTAGGACCCTGCTCCCGGTGTCTCCTTCTGGGCCACGCCCCTGACTGCCCTGCCTTGCACATTACCTCCTTGGATGCCTGAGTGCTTTGTTGCCAACACAAGCTTGGCAGAAGGATAAGGCGCCTCCAGAATTTAAGGGCTGCCTTAGGAGACTAACGGGACATTCGCTTGTTTTCCAGGCCATGCCATTTCCAGCTCCAAAGGTCTACCCTTGATAGTGCTACCTGGTGAGGCAATGATGACACAAAATGGGAACTTGTCACGACCTGGGAGTTTAGAACTTAGCTTGGTTTTCTAAAAGGGGAGGGCAGAAGGGTGCAGAGCTTCCTCCTCTGTAGGTGGAACTATGCAGGGAGATTAGTGTTTGTTTTGTGAGGAACATCCTGGCAGGATCGGAAGAAGCACCGGGAGCTGAGAAGAGATAAGCCTGCTTCCAGCTGGGATCTGGGCACAGCCCTGCAGTAGCAGGCTTTCAGGATTTCCAGAGGGAGTGCTTGGCGGCCTGCAGCAACGTCTTCTCAGCATCTCAGTTTGCTGCCATTATAAATAACTGTGATTTGCATTCCCTTCGCATCATATTCGGGAGGAGCTCAAAGCATTGTGCTACCGCTTTCCCCTGGCCCACCCTCACACAGGTCCCTTAGAGGGAACATTCATGTCTTCCATTTTACAGAAGGGGAAACTGAGGCTCTAAGAAGTCATGCAAGGGTACCACCCATGTGTGGGCATATCTAGGACTGGCAAACTCTGGGAAGAAACAAGCACCTTAGCACAGCCTCAGAGCCCTCGAGACATCAGCCCCAGACTCTTTCTGGCCTGAACTCCAGCTTCTCTTCCTCCTTCATCCTACCCTCTGCCCAGACCACTCAGCCCTTCCTGCCTCCCTAAACACACTAGACCCTCTAGTTATGCAGACACATTCCCTTCTCTCTCCTATCTCTATATCTCACATACACATTTTCACCTCTCTTGTGACACAATTGTCCTCTCCTGATTGGAGTTGTCTGACAATGTGCTCCCTGGACAACTACCAAACTTCAAAACCCTGCAGGCAGGGGTATGGTTCAGCCCTTCACCTCACAGCACAATGCTGTCCTCCAAAAATGCTTGTGCAATGATGAATTCATCAGAAGACAGAGACATACAAGCTAGTGGATGAAACAGGGAGTCTGTATTTACAGAATCTCATGGGTAAAACAGTCATGTCGTTCAACAGATCTGATACTATGGAAGAGCTCATTCTAAAAGCGTTTGAAGTAGAGGCTGTTGTTTCCTATTAAAATAAAAACCTTGCTGTACTTTGGGGAGGTCTTGAGAGACACAACCTGGCACTGGCCTGTAACTGAAGACACTTGAGTTCTGTGAGTCTCAGGGTGTGTGTATGTGTGTGTGTGTGTTTAACTGAGAGTACTGAGATGATTTACTACCTAGGGCTGTTATGAAGATGAAACAAGGTAAGGTACTTATACATGTTTGTTGCAGGATTGCCACTCTCTACGCCTTTGATATTTAACAGCTACTAGCTAGTCAGAGGAATCATCCCTTTTTCTCCTATCGCAGAGACCAAATAATTCATGGGGACAGAGGAGAAAAGGGCAATAGGAAACTTGAAACTGAGTCTTTCTTTTCAGGACCTGAATGCTCTGGATCTTAGGAAATGGTTATCCAGGATTCTAAACCTAATGATTTAAAGAAATGGTGTCTGATATCCAGCCCCATGCTAAGCTCTTCCTTAGTTTCAGTTGTGTGACTACTCACCAGTAACCCAGGAATCAAGCATGCCTGGACTCTGGACCTGTGGTCTCCATCCTGGAGACCTTCACGTTGGACAGCCAGGGGTGTGGGGTGGAGAAAGGACTGGCCTGGCATCCGTGGGACCAGGCTTTGTCCTTTGAATCATCTCGTGACCATGGAACATTCATTTCCCCTCTTTGGGCCTCAGCTTCCTTGTCAAATGAGAACCTGGACTAGCTGCTCCACAAGGCCAATCACCACAGTTCTATTATGCAAAATTGAGATGCACACAGCCTCTGCTCCCCAACATCTGCATTCTTCTTCCTTCTTTTCATGTCTACCCATCCTAATGAGTAGGGTCAGTTGAGCGAGAAAAAGCCTGTAATATAGTGCTTTACATGTTTCAAGTGCTTTCATGCTCACCTTATTCTATCTTTACGAACAGGTCAACAGGACACACAGGTGGATGTCATAATCCCCATTTTATAGAAGATAAGACTGAGCCTTAGAGACAGGGAGGGGTGCTCAGCAGAGGCAGAGCAGCACCTTTGGATTCCCTGTTCTGATTTTTTTCTGCCAGTGACTCGCAGGACTGGCACCAGTTACAGTGCTGGATGGGTTCCCTGGACCAAAACAAAGTCCCTTCTGCTTCCTCAGGATCTTTCTCCCACTGCCCAGGTCCCAGTCACTTTAGTCCTTCTTCCTTGGCCTCCCAGTCAAAGTAGGATGTGGTGGAGCTGAGTCTGGGGCAGAGCCGCTTGGTGAAGTCTGATGGGGGTTGGTTTTACCTTTCTGCCACTTCCTCCTTCATCCTGTGCTAAAGTATTTTTTCGGGTTTCGCCTTCTGACCAAGCCTCCACACGAGGGTCTGGGAAACTTAGATCTATTGTTCTGTGGGTATGCAGGGGCCGAATACTGAGAACAGCGACAGTGCACGGGGGCAACCGAGGCCAAGTGTGACAGTGAGACTTCTGAGCTGCATGCTTGACTTGCTCTGATGGGTTGAAAACAAGTAATTGGGCAGAAAGTCATGCACCTGGAAGACAAAAAAGATAAGCTTCTGAAGTGGGGGCAGGGAGAGGTAGCACAATGCTTGCAATGAAAACAGGTGTATGAGTTATTGAGGAGAATTAGTCAAGGTGAGTTGGAAGAATTTAGGCATCTCTGTTGAAACATTTTTCACGCCCATCCTACTTTTTCTAACTACTGCCACCCTCTCACTTCTCATTCAGGAGGTTGCAAAAACCTCCTAACTGGTCTCCCTGTGCCAGTCCCTTCCGGCTCCTTTCCACCTTGCAACATGGATCTCAACCTACCTGTTCAGCCATATTCCTCAGTGCTCCCGTCTGAGCATGCAGTGCTGCAACCCGGGCAAACCACTCACTCTTCCTCGTACTGTACTTTTCCATCTCCAGTCTTTGCTAGTGTGTTTTTCCCTCTGCTTAATTCTCCTACCCCTGCAAGTACAAATCCAACCTCACTCGTTCAGGCCCACTTCAAATGCCACTTCCCCTGTGAAGTCTTTCCTAGTCCTGTCCTCTTCTTTCCTCCCCAGAGGGATGGCCCCTCCACCCTCGGGAGTGTATATAACACTGGAGTATTTGACCTGCCCTTTAAGGGTTCCTATCGCCATCTACCAGGTATTTTAACTATTTCTGTGCATGTCCTGTCTCCCCGACCAGATGGGGCTCACCTTGCAGTCAGGAAAGGGATCACTTTCGAATTTGTATCCCTCAGAGTCTTGGCTGCTGTTTAGTTATTTGAAGAATTAATAAAGACATGAATGAAGAGTACTTGTTGGGACAGGAAAGAGAAAAGCTCTAGCATCTTGGCTTAAAACCCAAATTAAACTGGTAATGCAACTGGAGACACGTGTTGAGTGAAACGCAAATAAATACGTTCAAAGAAAGCTGGATCAGAAAGAAAAGAGCCTGGCAAGGGAGTGCAACCCAGGGGACCAAGAAAATAGGTATGAGGGAGAGGGAGACAGTAGTGTTTGTTTTATGCTTGGTAACAGCAGAAGTCAACAGAAGCTGGAAGAAGCATTTTAGGGTGGGACTGAATGAATCACAGAGCTTCTATTTAACCCTTGTATAGCTCCATACATCTTCCCCCATGTAGAAGCCATAGGAAAGAAAAGTGTCTGCAGCATTAGTGGGCATCAAGAGTTATGATTACCTTTAGTCAGGCCAGTGAGGAATTTTAACATGGGCAGGGTATGATCCATGCCACCAAATATTCACAGCCTACTTGGAAAAGATGACGTGGTTCCAAGCAACCATGACAAAGTATATAGTCAAATGAGCCTTCAGAATGTATAGAACACTTGCTATGGCACAGTGGAAGAGCCCATAAGAAATTCCAAATAGGAGAAGGTGGAAGCAAGCACAGATGAGGGAGACCTTATGGAAAACATGATGTAGAAGCACAGGCTTCAAGAATGGGCCCAACTGTCACCAGTCTCCAGGAGTGGTCCGTGAGAAGGAGTCATGGTACGAGTCAAACTAGAAAGGTTGCCGAGGAAGGCAAGCCTGATAGGCAGGGACAGAAGGGACCATAATGCCCAGTTGGGCAGCAATGCCAGCTTACCTTTCAGAACACCTGTGGGTATTGACTGACCAGTCTTTATGCACTAGAATGAGAAAGCTCACACTGTTTTGTGTGTGTGGTGAGTAGGAAAGGTAAGCAAAACTAGAAATTTTAAAAAGCCTGCTGAACAACGGAAAGCAATTCTCCCTCATCCGAACTGAGTTCTACCTGTGCAGGTGGAATGCAGACGGTGAGTCCCTAAGGCAGGCCTGAGTTGGAAAGGGAGGCTCATCTTGGTCATTCATTGTCCCTTGGCTTAGGGAAAGCGAAGCCTAAAAGTAATGTGAGGAATGAGGGACTTTTCACTTTCAGCAGCTCTTGTATATTTATTGCCTCATCTGCGTAGGTAAATCAGAGTGGTCAGCAGTGCAGGATGAGGCAGCTGTTAGCTGTGCAGCTGCATGAGGAGACTCCAGCAGTGGCAGGGTGGGGAGTCCCCAAAGCCGCTTTTGGGCCCCAGTGCCTGCACTGTCTAGAGCTAGGTGGAAGAGAAGAGTGAAGGACAGAGGAAAGGGAAAGAGAGGCTGTGGCAGAGAGGAAAGGGCTCCTAGGTGTCATTTAGGACAATCCCTCTATTTTATACTTGGGAAAGCTGAAGTCAAGAGTTCCTTGTCCACAGTTACAGGGTCCTCAAGAATTAGAGTACATCCCATCCCTTCTCACAACTGTGGTGGAGGAGACGGATGGGAAAAGTGGACAACTAAAAGTGAAGAGTCCGTGGGTCCTCCACGAGACATGCTGGCACGCCTTCCTAACCCGCTGTTCCCTGACGGGCAGCTTCTGTCTCTTACTTACTTATGTTTCGAACCAGTGTTCTCCAGGGCCACAGGACCTTTGGGGGAAATGTGTCTTCCATCAGAAAGACATTCCTGATTTCCATGAAATTTGCCTGCTTTCTTTGTGGCTACTGTTGTTTGTTTTTGTTTTCCAGTTGAATGGAATCCTTTTGAATCTCTTTAATATTGCTTTTGTGGGAAAATAACTCATGGTCACTTATGATTTCTGAAGGCTTTGGAAGGCTAAAAAAAAGATGAGCATTAAGAAATGTATGCTTGCTCCACAAATTTTACTTTATGTTTTTGAAAGGATTAAACTGGATGTTATTTTCAGTTTTTAAGGTGGTTAAGCTGAGAGGCGGCTACGCTGTGTTGGGAAGAGCACTGACCTTGACATCAGAAAACCTGTGCTCAAATGCTAGCTCTGCTATTACTGTTTGTTTTTTGTTTTCTTTGGTCAAGTCCATTGATCTCTCTGAGCCTTAATTTCCTAATCTTTAAAATGGGAGTATTAACATCTACTTCATTAATTTGCTTATTTAAATTTATTTAACAGATATTTATTGAGCTTCTCTTAAGTGTCAGGTGATGTTCTTGAGACTGAGATAAAATTATAAACAAGACAGCTGAAATCCCTGCTTTCCCAGAGCTTATAACAGAGATTAAAGGGGATAAGATGTATTGAAGAGTTTAGCACAGTACCTGGCACGGAGTAGCTGCTTAACACATTCTAACGGGGGAACTCTAGGAACAGAGTCCCGAGACCGTTGTTTCAGTCTTAGCCATGACATTGACCAGCTGGGAGACCCTTGGAATCTCTAGACACCTCAGTACTTTCCAGTACCTCCCCTGGACTAGTGTGGCCTTCTTCCACACAAATGCTGGGGATCATTATTCTGTGGAAGGGTCCTATCCCATGCATGGGTCAATTTTAAGATCTGGAACGAAATTTCGGTCTGTTCATTTGTTGCTTCCTTTCTCCTTATCAACCCGTCTCTGGCTACTAGTAAGCAGCTTAGCTCAAAACAAATGAAAATCTGATGAAATCTGCTCTATCCCGAGATGAACTTGCTTTCACAGGAAATGGAGGTGGAACAGTTAGTGACCAGTAACCATGGTCAGTAAAATTGCCACCCAACTGGGTTGGTCCATCTTAAGAGATTGGTACAACCCTTTTCCAGTGACAGTATATTTAAAGGGGGTTTCAAAATGAAGTGGGTTTGGATCTCAGAACCACCACTGGTTAACTGAGTCCAAGTCAGTGACAGAGGGAGAATAAACACTATTTTGCTCAACCCTTTTATCTTACAATTAAGACAACTATGGTCCAGAAATGTGAGCTCCCTGCCCTGGAAGATCCATCTGCTAATTAGTGGCAGATCAGTGACATGAATTTTCATATAAATAGTCACAGGACCCAGTTAGAAGGTAGGTCTCCTGATTCCCATTCCAATGCTTATTCCTTTGGTCCTTTCGAAGTTGGAAGTGCCACATAATACTCTTCTTTTAGAATTTGAATATCCCCCTAAACAATTTCTGAGTAAATTTGATTTCTGTTCATGACATTGACTTCAACAACCACAATTAACAGCTGAATTTAAATACCTGCAGGGATGTAAAAATGAAGCATTCGAATTTATTGAGTGGAGTCTCAAATACAGAAATAAAGTCAAAATGAATATAATAAATGGAGGTAGGTTTTGTTTAAACCTAAGAAAGAACTTGTTTTTAGACAGGGACTTTCTATGATGTCCAGGAGGAAGGGCAGTGGTTATTCCCAGGCACTACAGCCCAGAATGTCCTGGCTTCCAAGGATCCTCCTGCCTCAGCCCCTCAAGTAGCTGGGACTACAGGTGTGTGCCACAGCACCCAACTTAGAAAGAACTTTTTGACATGCAGAGCTGTCAAGGCTGGTATGTTCTGCCTTGGAAAAGAGTGAGCTCTTAGCCACTGGAGGTGACCAAGTAGATGCCAGATATTCATGAGGTAGTAGTTTAGGTTGGGTGATGTTTAAGGTCCCCCATATCTTTAATACACTCATGTGGATTTTATGAGGTCCTGGTATTTAAATAATCCCTCTTTGAACCCATTTATGTATCTGTACTACCAGCTAGTCCCTACCTGTCTTGCTCATTAAATTTACTATCTACTATGTAAAGTAGTACTTTCTTTTATTTGCTCTAAAATTAACTCTTGCAAACTTTGGGGTAAGGGGAGGTTGGGATAGTTCTGTTTTTCTGAGATTTGCTGATTAAGTGCATAGTTCCATTCTATCAAGTATTGTTATATCTCTTCTCAGTCTGCTCATTTTTTGATTGAGAAAAATCTAATTTTGTTAAATCTATATTTATACCAACAAGCCTCCGTCATATTGGTGATTTGAATAGTTCTTCTCTGTCCTTCTCCCACCTCCCCAGCTCTACTAAATTTTTCTTGAAGGTCCATGAATAGAACTGCCACATTTTTTCTGAGCCCACACACTGCTTTCATGTGAATATGGGATAATGCCTTTTCTATCTGGCTTCCACACGCTTTCTGATGAGACCCAGCGTTCCTCTGGGCATCTCAGCTTATACAGCCACTGGAGCTCAATTTTGTCAGAGCTGATCACAATTTCTGGCGTTATTAGCTTGTAACACTGTACAAGTCACTAATAATGAGGAAAGCAATACTATAAAAAACTTAAGAGACTCAAAGGAAGAAAGAAAAAAGATGATCCACACAAGAGTCCTGTGTGACACCTGGTACAGAAGTTGTACTTAATACATATTTGTGAAAGTGAAATGAAATAGACTTAAATGTGCTTCCTGAGCTATGATACGTTAGAGTCCATCATTTTATAAATAGAGATTGGGGTATATTTTACCTAAAAGGACTACTTTATATTTGCCAAAACTGAAGCTCAATTGTTACATTTTTTCCCTCATTCTTCTGAGATCTTTATGTCCTGTGAGGACACCAGTTTGAATCCTTTCTCTATGATTTATGAGCTCTAAGATCGTGGCTCATTAATGTCTCTAAGTCAATTTCCTCAGCTGTAACATTGAGATAATAGAAATACTTGACCTGGAAACAAGGGATTTGAACCTGAATCGACTCGGAATTCAAACCCTAGTTCTATCAACTTCTAGCTTTGTGACCGTGGACAGGTTGCTTAACCTTTCTCAATTTCCTATTATGCAAAAAGAAAAAAGTAACACCCTCCTCACAGAGTCCTTGTCATAATTCAGTGAGATACTTATGTATAGCATTGAATATAGATAACTCCAGCTTACATAGAGTGGGTTCTCAACAACAATTAGTTGTGCTCCTCCCCATGTCATGGAATTGTCCAGATGTCCTGTAACTTCCAGAGGTGTGCAGACTGGGTGCGGTGACTCACACCTGTAATCCTAGCCCTTTGGGAGGCCGAGGCTGGAGGATCACTTAAGCCCAGGGTTCAAGATCAGCCTGGGCAACATAGTGAGACTGCCCCCACCATTTCTACAAAAAAAAAAAAAAAAAGATACAAAGAGGTGTGTGGATATTAGCAGTGATTGTGTGTTGTAGTATTTCTTTACCCAGAAGCAACATTGTGTAGTTGAAAGAGAGTGGATTTGGAGTAGTCCAACTGTGACTCAAGTGCTATAAACTTTGAAAAGACATTGCTTCCCGAGGCTTGGGTCTCTTGTCTCAAATTTAGATGACAGACTTCTTTCTACTTACCTTGCAGGGGTGCCTTAAACATCAATAAAATACTGATGGTGAAACCTTTAATGTAATCTGAAAATGAGGCACTGTGATGACTAGAAGTGTTCAGTGCCATTTGCAAAAGTAAATGTTTCACGACTTTGTACTTTTCCATGTATTTCATTAAAATATGAAGTAAGATCCAAGTCAGTATCTTATTGACTGGATTTCTGATTTCTGGTGATCTTTATGTTAATATCTTCTATTCAAAGGAGTTGCAATCAAATATTACTATATTGTTTCCATGATCCTTGTCAAAGATGACATGTGCTATACCAAATAGTTCTGCAATCAAGCTGTTCCTTGATGTAAAAATCTAATCACAGTAATCTTGAATCTCTGAAAATTTAAATATTTGAGTTTCAATAGTTCCCTACTTATCCCTAGTCCTAGACTCTTAAAGAACATTGGTTTGTTAAAATCCTTCTGTTATTTTTTCCGTAACAAGTTGTTTGTTACATTTCCATGACCCCACTCTTTGTTAGGAATTCCAGACATGGCAATGAGATTTACTAGCTTGTAATTCCCAGATAGCTCTTCATATGGGTGGAAATCCTACTGACATTGTGACGCTCCCTCTGGTTCAGTGACCATTTATAATGACAGGCAGTGCATTCTGGACAATGGCTCCCCAGTTTCATCCATGACTTATTCCAGAATTCTGGAGTAAATGTCATCAGTTCAGGTGATTTGTTTACTTAGTTTGTTCATTCCATTTAGTGTGTGTGTGGAGGCAGGGTGGCAGTACACAGCATGGAGCCCTGACCTGATAGGCCGGCAATTTGAACACTTGCCCCAAATCTGCATCTCACTTGTTGGATGAACTTGAGCAAGTCATTTCCCTCTGTAGCTCATCATCTCCATCTGAGACTTGAAGGGGTTGGATAAAATGATCTCTATGGTTCCTTCCAGTTTTGTCATTTTGTGATTCTAAAATGTGCTGTCATTCACAGTTCTTCCTGGCAAGATCTCTGGTGCGCAAAGCTAGGGCCAATTGTAACATCTGACAACACATCTTTCTTTTCT